>NW_027530984.1:6881233-6978688 GCF_008692635.1 Crocuta crocuta
TTTTCCCCCCCCCCCCCCCCAAAGATGATATGTTATAATAGTGTAACTGGGAAAAATAATAGGAAAAAAGTATCTGGCATCAGTATCTTCTTTCCCTATTCAATCTCTTCCTCTATTTTACCCTTAAGAAGAGCTCTTAATATATGAGTGAATTCATTTTCAGTGAATACACTTGATCTCTCTAAAGAAGAGGAAAATAAATAAAGTGCTTGTAGGGAAAAGGCTGAAATTTCCCACTCTATGGAAAGGTAAAATTCCACAAGAATGAGAAGGAGGCAGGCTTCTGAAGTGTTACCAAAACAGCAGGTAACTGCACCCACTTTATCACAATAGCTTGGAGAGATAGCACCAACTGTGGAAAATGATATACCCAGAGATGTGGGATGTCAGGCTGCACGGCTACTGTGAGAGACAAAGATCCCCTGAACCAAGGTTTCCATTTCAATTAGAGATGTTTTCAGACACAAGAAAGAAAAATTTTAAAATACCTTAAAATGGTGTGTATTCTTTAGAGTTAAAATTTAATTTGTAGGTAGTTGGTTCTTGGCATTAACTCAGCTGTTCAGCAATGTCATTAGGCTCTTGCTGTCTTATTCTGCCAACTTTAGTACATTGGCTTTTATCCTTTTACTTTTCATACGGCATCTGTACTGGCAGCCTCATGTCACTGGCTCAGCAAGCAGAATGGGGCCATAGTCATGGCAAAAAGCAGCACCAGTGAGCTTCTGCTTTTAGTTCATTTCTCAGACTGTCCACCAAGACTTCCGAGCTGCCATAGAGCTTGGTAAATTGAGTCACTGGTGCTTGTAGTTTCTTATGTTCAAGGAAGGCAAAAAAGGACAAGTTGAAGTAGAGGATGAGTCAGACAGCCCATAGCTTCCGTTGCACTTGGCAGTGTTACCGTCCCCAAAGGAAATGACAACTTGAAATATAAGCATGCCTTCAACCATTAGTGAGAATGAAAGACCAAGGCCCTTCATCTTCTGGACAGCATAAAGCTCTCTGATCTTCATAGAATCTTAGAGACAAAGAGGAAGAAATGCCTCAGTAATGACTATAGTTGAATTTTTTGCCACAGTAACAAAGAAGAGCGTAGAGATAGATTTAATCTGATATAGCTATATAATGTTTCTTGTGCCTGATTTATGGGATAGAATTAAACTACATCTGCCATCCAACTTTATGATGTGGTTCTAATAGTGATTCTCATAAGTTAAAATTTCAGTTGCAAACTATACCCAATCATGGATCTTTCCATTGATAGTACAGAAATAAATACCTAAAAACTTGCATCTAGGTACATAACTGTTTGTTGATTTTTTGATATGCTTTAAACTCCAAACATTTTAAATTAAACAAGATTCAGATGATTAAAAATTCAGTCTTTGATTATTAAAAGCAGTAATTAAGAATTATACAGTGTCAAAAGCCAAAGAAAAACTCATAATGTCTTTTATTTTGTATAAATTATGCACTTTAAAGCATTTGCAGAAACATTATGCCATTTTCATCTATATGGCATTACTTCAGAATTATATGATTCCTACTGCAACATGTACTTAAATTTTCTTTAAAAAATGTTTATTTTATAGATTAGAATTCATTTTTATTTAGTTTTTCCCCAAACTTTTGCTGTGTCTAAGATCTCTGAAGTTCTTTTTTTTTAACTGGGTAAATTTGACATGCAACATTAAGATATACAGCATTTGATACATTCGTATATTGTGGTATGGTTTTTGTTGTGATGATATTTATCAAATTGTATTCTTGATGTACAATATTATTGTCTATACTCAATATCCCATACACTAGATCTCTATGGCTTATTTAGTACTCACTATAAGTTTGTACCCTTAAACACCATCCATCTTATCCCCTCGTCCCCATCCTCTGGTAAACACTGTTTTAGTCTGTGTCTATTTTTTCATTTTTAAGGTTTGACTTTTTTAGATTCCACCAATAAGTGATATCATACTTCACTTGTCTTTTTCTGACTGACTTATCTCACTTAGCAGAATGTGCTCTGGGTCCATCCATGCTGCTGCAAATGGCAGGATGTCCTCCTTTCTCGTGGCTAAATAGTATCCCCATTGTGTATATAAACCACATCTTTTTATCTGTTCATCTGCTGATGGGCATTTGTGAATGACTGTTGTGAATAATGCTATGGTAAACATTGTTACATTCTCTTTTGGTTTATTCACTAACAAATAATTATTGAATCTCTAATCTTTTGCCTAGGCACAGTGGTTCAATAAACCATAGCCTTTGCTCTCATAGAATTTAGATTCTAATAGGGAAAAACAGAAAAATTTTGAATAAATGCTGTCTATTATATACCAGATGGTGATAATGGGTACAACATATATAGGGATGTGGAGATCAGGAGTGGATTGTATGGGTAACGTGTATGTAGGGTATTGAAGGAAGACCTGGCACTGGCAGAAATCTGGAACAAGGGTGCTTCAGGCTGATAGGAGAGAAATGCCAAAGTGTTATTAGTGTGATCAGAGAACAGCAAGGAGCCAATGGGGCTGGAGCTGAGCAAAAATAAATAAATAAATAAATGAAAGTGGGGAATGAGCTGGGGCATAGATCACATATGGGCATTTTAAGTCATGGTTAGAATTTTGTTGAAAAAATAAAAACTCAGAATTATGACTTTAGCTGATATAATCAGTTGACCTAACTCTTCTCACATGATGTGAGTACACAGTACCAAGTAAAACATGTTAACATGCTTTTATAATACATCTTCGATATAATTAAGTTTCATAGCAATATGCTGTATAAATAACATATGTAACATAAGTAATATACGTATAAATGCAATTGGTTTTCAATGGTTCTAAAAGTGTTGACATTTTTCATTTTTTGAAGGTGAGTCTTGGGCCTCTACATACCCATAGGTTCAGTTGGACTACTCAGAAAGAGTGCTAACCGGTTATGTGTGTATTGTGAGCAGAGCTGCCTACACTGGGTGGTGATTCAGCTCACATCAAGCCTAATTCTTGCTACTCCCACACCCCAAGGTTCAAAAACGTTTCTCCTACTAACCCTGTCAGAGAGCTGGAAATTACCATATTATTCATTCCCTTGAGTTAAGGCATTGGAGGTTACTGATAATTATTTAAACACCCTTTGAGAAGGAGGCAAATTAATCTATTATCTATTTAAAAATCTCCCAAAATCCAATGAGTTGGGCAGTCATCTAGTAAGACACTGTGGGACGGGGACAGATGTGTGGTTTTAGAAGGCTGTGGATGTCAGAGTGTGTGAACATGTCTATGCAAGTTGTGCCAAAAAGGGATCCCTGGAATCTGAATCAGGATTTTAGAAGTGATTAGTATTACTAGTTATACTCAGAGTTACCTCTGCTCACTCTGCAATAGTCTAAGGGAAAGTGTTGAGACTCTGGAAGCAGAAGACCTCAGTTCTAGGGTAAGTTATTTCACCTTTTATGAGACTGAAGAATCATACAGGGCAATGTGTATGAAAGCACTCTCCTATGTGAGAAGCAGAAGCAGCTTGTAATGTTTGGCTCACAATTGGTAATAAATGGAGACACATTAACACATAAGACTTGCTTGGTTAGATTTAAAATTTTTTTAATGTTTATTTAATTTTGAGAGACAGAGAGAGACAGAGTGCAAGCAGGGGAGGGGCAAAGAGAAAGGGAGATACAAAATCGGAAGCAGGCTCCAGGCACTGAGCTGTTAGCACAGAGCCTGTAGCAAGGCTCAAACTCATGAACCATGAGATCAGGACCTGGGCAGAAGTCAGACTCTTAACCAACTGAGCCACCAAGCTGCCCCTAGACTTGCTTATTAGAATAAGATCATTTTAATGTAACTTTGACTCAGTCTCATGAAATGAGTCAGTATGTTAAAATGTTTAACAAGTTTCTATGTTATACATACAAAAACTATTCATGAACATTATTCTGTCTCGAGCATCATCCTATTCCTGACCTTTACCATCCTCATTTCAGGATACTCATCAAGGCTTTTAAATTCCAAATAATGATTAAGTGAAATATGTAACATCACTACCAACCTTAACCACAGTTCCAAGCCTCAGCCCATGCCATGTGCTATTTTTCTGAATTTTTTAAAGAAATAGCAACTATTTAAAAATAGAATTGAAAGTCTATAAATTTCTTTTACTCCCTCTAAGGAGAACTGATAAAAGTGAACTAAAAAAAAAAAAGAGAGACCCAGAGAAGTTAAGTCTAGCTCTGGCTTCTGAGGAAGTAGTGAAAGCCATAGTCTGTCACCTCTTTTTACCAAACTCAACTCCAGAGATGCCACTGAAGCAAAGAGAAGAGTTCTTAGGTCTTGTACTTGCTACAGACAATTTGAAACTCCTGAAATTCCTGTAGAGACAGAAGCTGTTGGGGTCATGGTGTGAGGAGAAACTGACAACCAAGTAGGCCATGGATGGAAGGTCTACTGAGAGGAAAGTTTTTACTGGGTGTGTTTGTCCTCCCCTGGGAAGATCTTTGCCTGCCTCACTGCAGCCTAGAGGTAGAAATCAGAGCTGCCAATTGACACTGGCCAACTGTGTGTAAGGGACCACTGCAAGGTAGAGATCAAGTTTTGCTGGAGTAGCAAAAATATAAAAAGAAATACACCAGCCCCTGAGTGTTTTCCTTCCTCAACTCTTCTCTGTCTACACTCAAGGGCTAGGTGATAGTCCCCATGGAGAATGTTGGAAAAAGAGCAAAGCCTGCAGTATAAGTAAAGAATAATCCTCAAATTGGCTTACATTCAAGTCAATTTGACAATAAATTATACTAAAAAAAAAAAAGAATAGTTCTCAGTGAAGCCCAAGTCCAAGGATGTTCCCAACCACTATCGCAGCCCTAGTTGTCATGCCTCTCCCTTTGTGTGTGTGTGTGTCTCTCTCTCTCTCTCACACACACACACACACACACACACACACACACACTCCCATGAGAGACTCAGCTTAGGACAAATATAAAAGGTGGAATGGAGACTCAAAACATTTCATAGATAGAGCAAAATAAATAGCACAAAAAAATCACACTCTAGAAGATGAAGTGTGGTAATTTTCCTAGATGGTATCAAAAATAATGAGGAAATGGAAAATATAAATGAAAAATATATTGCAAAAATAAAAGTAGAGCTTCCAACATTTGTGGGAATCCTTCCGGAAGAAAAATATTGAGAGATGGAAATATTTGTATAAGTGATGACTAGGATGTCTCAGAGATAAAAATCAATTAAATATCTCAAACTGAAATGCCCTAGAGAATCCCAGCGTAAAGCAGAGAGGAAGAAACCTACTAAAAACTTCCAGAGAGAAAGAAAAGATCTACGGATGAAGAATAATCAAACTGACACTGGATTTTTCACCAGCATGTCTCAGTGCAAGCAAATGATGCAGTGATGTTTTTAAAGTTTTGAAGAAAAGGAACTTCAAACCAGTATTAGCTATTCAACTCATCTATCATTTAAATGTAAAACTGAAATTACAAATATTCTTTGGTGTAAGTCCTCAAAGAGTTTATTATCCAAAGGCCTTCTTTTATATCATTCTTAGAGGAAGTACACAAACAAACAAACCCTAGAAAATGAACTCAAGGATATTGAATATGACATTGAAAGTAACATTGAGTGAATGACTAAGAAGATTATCTTTGCCCACAAATATAGGGATTAAATGCATTTTATTTATATATTGATAAGGCTGTCTCTCTATATCTATTTCTAATCTATATATCTACATATCTACCTATGTACTCACCTAATTTTCTATATAAAACAATCCCAGGGGTGCCTGTGTGCCTCAGTTGGTTAACTCTCTGACTCTTGCTTTTGTCTTAGGTCATGATTTCACAGTTCGAGAGTTTGGGCCATACATTGGGCTCCACACTGACCGTGCAGAACCTGCCTGGGATTCTCTCTCTCTCTCCACTCTCTCTGACCCTCCCCAATTCATGCTCTTTCTCCAAATAAATAAAAATTTATATGAAAAAAATAAAAATAAATCAAAGAATCCCAGACTCAATTTATAGTGATAACAATATGATGAGGTGTTGGGTGTTGGGGCCTTAAGAAGATTAAAAATGTGCTACATAGCCATAGAAAGTTAAAAGTAGATAGCAGATGAATAAATTCACATGTTTAACTTTCCAATCAGGAGATTATTTACCTAATAGCAGCCATAAAGGAAGACAAAAGAACTAAAAGAGATGATGGCAGACAAAACAAGATGACAAAAATAAGCCCTTGTATAGTCAACAAAAAAGAAAATTCTTTATAGAGCAATCAAAAGTCCAAGACTCAGCTGAAACAAAAGAACAAGAGAGGTTTGAATATAATGATATAGAGAAAAAAGATATGCAGGCAAATCTTTTTAAAATTTTTTCAGTTTATTTTTTTAATATTTATTTATTTTTGAGAGAAAGACTTTGAGTGGGGGAGGGACAGAGATGCAGACAGGATCTAAAGTGAGCTCTGTACTGAAAGCAGACAGCTTGACGTGAGGCTTGAATTTATGAACCATGAGATCATGACCTGAGTGGGTCAGACATGTAACCAGCTGAGCCACCTAGGCATCCTATTCCAAGCAAATCTTAACCACAAGGAAACTGGATTGACAACTTTAGTAACAGATAAATGAATTTAATATGATTTAAAAATCTCTTAAGAGACAAATAGATATGTTAGTTCTTATTAAAAACAGAAAACAAAAACTAACAAACAAAAAATGTATCTAGATCATAAAGGCTAGAATGAATATATAACTTCCTACTTTTTTTCAAGCCCACTCACAGAAATCAATTTTGTTTTAGGCCTCAAGGGGAACTTCATAAATTCAAAGAATCAACATCTCAAATACATAATACATATGCATTGATCATAATACAATGATATGAAATATAAGAAAAGAAAAGCTTAAAATTCAATACATGTGGAAACTAAAACATACACTACTAAATCTTCTTACATGGTGGAGCATCTTATAAGATAAATTATAAAAATATCTTAAAAGTCCATGACAATGAAAACGCACCATGCCAAAACTTGTATGACATAGAAAAATTCTGCTTAGCAAAAGATTTCTAGCTTTAGTACATTTACCAAAGAGCAAGAAAGAGTTAAAAGAAAAACTTAAGACAAATATTCACTTCAAGAAGTTAACATAACAGTGACAGAATGATAAAGACATCCAGAGGAGCAAGAAAAAGTTAAGGAAGAGATCATTGGAATTAAAAACAATTAAACAAAAGAAGTTTAACCAACCAAAACCTGGTTCCTTGAAAAGATTAATAAGTAGACAGTCATCAGGTAACTGGTCAACTAAAATAGAAGCACTTTAAATATAGATGAAATCCAAACAAAAAAAAAATGTCTAATTACAGAGAAACACAAGGGTGATTGTAAGTTAGCAAAGAAATATTATGAATAATTACAAATTTCAACATTAAGCAGAAATGTTTAAATTTTGGAAAATACATAAAATGCCCAAATTGATGCAGAACATAATAGAAAACTTCAGTAAATCATTATCTACTAAGGAAATTCAGGTAATGATTAGAACCTATGCCACATCCTCAATAAGAAGTCAGACCAAATGACTTCAAACATTCAAGGAACAGGTTACCCTTATAAATATTATTCCAGAATATGGAAATTTAAGATTTTTTCCACTTAGTTTTATGATGGTAATGTAACCTTGATTCCAAACTGGAAAATGAAAAAAATAAGAAACAAAATGAATTATAGACTCATTTAAGTTATGACGCATGCAAAAAAATATTCAGAATATTTTATAATGATTAATTAGAGTTTAGTCCAAGAAATGCAAACATTATTCCACATCAAAAATTTATCAACTTATCACATTAAGTGAAAGAAAATAATTAGCTCAATAAAATCAGAAAGAGAAGTTGATGAAGTTAATAGTTATGATTTTTAAAAATTCTTTCAGGAAACAAGAGATAGAATCTTCCATAACTTATAGAAAGCTGTATACCAAACACCTGCAGAAAATTCAAATTGAAATATTTGTTTTGTGTTTAAGATCATGATGACCACAAAGATATACATTAGAGCTGTTACATTATGACATTTTACTAAATGTCTTGACCTATTTTATAAGAAATGAAAAAGCAATACAATGCATAAGGATTAGAAGGGAGAAAAATATTGTCCTTTTGCAGATTACTTGACAACTATAGAGAATCACCTAGTACATTATAGAACTAATAAAACAGTTTGTAAAGCTTCTGGATAAGAATAAATTTGGCACAATCAACACATAAAAATCAATAATGTCATTTTATACCATAAATAACCAACTAGATATTACAGTAGAAAAAAGTATTATTCATAAATAATAAAAAATAAAATGACTTAGGTATTAGCCCAAGAAAAACAGGTAGCTGTAAAAAAGCTTTATGGAAGAACATTAAAACTCTATTATAAACCATAAACAACACTTACATTTATGTCTGCATAAATGTAGATCTCTTTACGCTTAAAGACAAAATTTCACCTAGATGAAATAACTTACTGTAAAGATGCTAATTCTCAACACAGTATTTTTTAAATTAAATCTGATACCAACAGAATCTTTAAAGAATTTAAAAAGCATATGCTAAAATCTGTATAAAAGCATAAATGTCCCTGAATAACTGTCCATTTTGAGATAGAGCAGAGAAGGGAGCTCTCTGCAATAATTAGAATATAGTCAGAAGATATAATGTGGTACTTATGAAAAAACAGACATGTAGAGCAAGGGAATAGAATTAAAAAACACAGAAATTGACCCTGTGTGCTAAAAAGATTGTTTAATAGGAAACAGAATTGAAAAAATTGACTCATTATATAGAGAAAATGGTTGGACCACTGTTGAATTTTAACCAAACTAAAAACAGTTTGAAAGGGATAATTGTGAACTAATAAAAGAAAGATGTAGTTGACAACCATAATGTAAATATATGATGGATTTTGCTACATTTACATAAAACAGTTTCAGTACCAGAAATGATACCTTATTCAAAATCCAACAAATGAATTATTTCTTAAAATGTCACTTTAAGAGGTGCCCTTGGCTAAGCTTCTGACTTCAGGGTGTGATCTCATGGTTCCTTAGTTCCAGCCCTGCATGGGGCTCTCTGCTGCCTATTTTGTATCCTCTGTCCCCATCTTTCTGACACTGCTCTCTCTCAATAATAAACTTTGTTTAAGTTGCATTTAAAAAAAGAAGAGGGGCTCCTGGGTGGCTTAGTCGGTTGCGTGTCTGACTTCAGCTCAGGTCATGATCTCGCAATTCGCAAATTCGAGCCACTCGGGCTCTGTGCTGACAGCTCTGAGCCTGGAGCCTGCTTCAGATTCTGTGTCTCCCTCTGCCCATCCCCCACTCGTTTTTTTTTCTCTCCCTCTCTCTCTCCCTCTCTCTCTCTCTCTCTCTCTCTCAAAAATCAATAAAAAACATTAAAAGAAAGAAAGAAGAAATGTCACTTAAATTCTAAAAAAGTAGTTTTCAAGGAAATTTGCAAATGTGTGCACACAAACACCAGGAACTTCTATTGAAAAACAGACAAAAGTGGTAATTCATGGAAAGAGAAACACTAATGTATAAAAAGCATATGAAGAGATGCTCATAACCTCATCTGGAAAGTACAAATTCAGACGACAATGCAATACTGTTTCATTTTGATCAGTTGGTAAATTTAATAAGTCAGATCATCTGCAAGCATTGGTGGTGAAGTGTGGAAAGCCTGAGTTTCTAGTGGAAGGGCAAATGGGTACAGACGTTCCAAAGGACAATCTTGCCTTCCTTAGTGACAGTAAGAGTGCCTGTATGTATCTGCAATCACACAGTTATAGATTCCCTAAATTCTCACACAACAACATCAGAGGACATGTATGAAGATTGTCATTGTCATATAATTTTGGTGGCAGAAAACTGAAAGTAACCTAGGCTTGTATTTCTAGAACAACAGAAAAGCATAATATGGATCAATATGAAGCTGTTGGAGCAGTAAACAGGATACCACATAACAACATAAATAAATCTTTTTTTAAATTTTGTACTGTTTGTTTTTGGGGGGGGAGAGAGAGAGAGAAAGCATGAGTGGGGGAGGGGCAGACACTGAATAGAGTGAGATAGAGGGAGAATCTGACGCAGGCTCCAGACTCTGAGCTGTAGCACTGAGCCAGACATGGGGCTTGAACTCACGAGCTGTGAGATCATGACCTGAGCTAAAGACCAAGGCTTAACCAACAGCCACCTTGACAGGTGTCCCCAACATGAATAAATCTTAAAACATAATGTCAGGAGAAAATGTAAGAAAGAATGAGATCTCCAACACAACTTACTTACACACACACAAGACAATGTGTCATGCAATATTTTTCAGGTCACAGATTAAATATTTGACGATAACTCTCTATGTGGGACACTGACCAGATGTTGATGCTAATAAATATACAAAAAAAAAAAGGTATAAAATCTAAAGAGAGCTGCAAACTGTTGAGAGTGACTAACTCAGTTTTTTTAATCCAAAAATCAAAGAGAAGACAAATTCAGATAATATTTATTTTCAAAATAATATCCGAAATAGCTTTTTTTCAGAAACAGTAAACTAATAAAATTTGTGGTGAAAGAATAGCAGGATAGCGTTTATTTGTTTGAAGATCCATCAGTACACAAATTAAAACCAGGAGCTGTTGTCCTGAAATATTGTCTGGTTACACCTTTTCTGAGCTTATTACTCAGAAGTTTATCTGTGATTTAGCTATTTGAAGTAGCCTTAGCTATTGGGAGCAGAAACAGAGTCAGAATTAAGTGTGAGGCCAAAATCAAGGAAGAGAGAGATTTTTTTGTTGTTTCCAATGGTCTCAAAATATAGACATAAAAAACTGGTATCAAAATGGTTTCTTTGAAACTGTCTCAGTTGTTAAGAGAGCAAATGATAATTTGTCAAGAGAGTAGAATAAGAAAAAGCCCATGTCAAAATAATTATCATAAAATATACAGCTTAAAAATATATAGCTGTCTGAAGCATATACATTTCACTTTTGGACAGTATCAGTTTAACAGACGTGAATAATAATCATATCCTACAAGGAAACCACATACTAGATAAGTGAACTTTTACATTTGTGACTAAATAAGTCCACATGAAATACATTTCTTTAGCATTGTTTCTAACATATCCACACATATGAACTATTAGAAAAACTCCACACTATTAAAAAATTAATTGTACTGGAGGAATGGAATATTCTGTGGATTTAGTTATGAGTTTTCTCTAATCAGAGTTTCCATATTAGTAATAAAATATATACCCACTCTTTTATCTAGAACTCTCCTGTGGTGGTAGAATTATAAATACTAATATGAATAAACTTTGGATTTATACCATAAAATATAGAGTTTCTACATTAAATATTGATGAAGAAAAGGATAATTTTAGGCATGCATTTTTTAAAGGACAATTGTAGCTTTCAATTTGATGTTTATTCTCAAGTACTAATATCTTTATTGGAAACAGAAGAAAACATGAAGGAGCCAGATGTCTTAGATTAAGTCATTTTCTTTGGGAAAGCAGTATTTAATAAAGAGCCAGAGCTCTCATTTTCCTGACATTAGAGGAAAAATGGCAGGTGTAAACCTAAGCCATAAGCAAAATCTCCCCTGTATTCTGTGTGTGCTGAATAAATAGTTCAAGTATGTTGTTAAAAATGGAGGTGCTCTCAAAAGCAAACTCTAAAAGACTTTAACTTTTGAAAGTTCAACTTTTGAAAACGTCTCTTTATGTGAACTGTTGAATTAATTATAAATAAATCTATTGCTCTTTAAGATACTAGCTTGAACTTAAAAGATAGTTGAGAAGTAATTTGAAAGTAATATGGAATGCACACTTTAATATTATATTTGAATCTCTGGTGAATTGCATCAAAGAGAAAAATTTAAAAACAAGTATTCCAAAATGTGTATTATATTTTTATTAAATAAAATAGATTTTATTTACATAAATTTGAATACGTTGATTAAACATGGTATGTTAATGTTGAAAGATCAGAGAGATAAATGACTATTTTCAGCAAATTTTGTTGAGTATGTGGTGGCTTTAGTTCAGAGAATTGTAAACATATTTATGGATTGCTTACTATTTTACAGGCACTCTTCAAAGTGTTTTGAACAAAGCAGTGAACTTTATCAGTGAACAAAGCAGATAAAGACTTTCCTCCAAGAAGCTGATGCTCTAGGGGGAATCTGACTTCGGCTCAAGTCATGATCTCACAGTTGGTGAGTTTGAGCCCCACTCTGGGCTCTGTGCTGACAGCTTGGAGCCTGGATCCTGCTTTGGATTCTGTGTCTCCCTCTCTCTCTGCCCCTTCTCCCATTCACACTGTCTCTCTGTGCCTCTCAAAAATGAATAAATGTTAAAAAATTACAAATAACCAAAAAAAGAAACAGTTGCTCTAGATTACTTAAATCTTTTAAAACGTTAACAACTTGAATAAAATTTAAATAAAGCTTTTAATATAGTTTAAAAATAAATTTAAAAACTTCAAAGTGGCTCTATTAAAAGCTCAATAAAAATCAGTAACTACTTGATCATCTCCCAAAACACCGATTTTTGCATTACAATTAATTGACCAAACAATCAAAGTAAGAGTTAATGTTGTAACCTGTTTAGGTAAAGGAGCCTAAACATAGAGCTAATATGAAATCTTCATGGATTGTATTCTAGACCTACTTTCACTTTAAGTAGATTTATAATGTTGGAGCCTAACTGAATAAAAGTTAGATCTTTTTTATTCCATGATTTAATGATAAGATTAAAAAAATTTTTTTAATGTCTATTCATTTTTTTTTGAGAGAGAGAGTATGAGAAGGGGAGGGACAGAGAAAGAGAGGGCGACACAGCATCTGAAGCAGGCTCCAGGATCTGAGCTGTTAGCACAGAGCCCATCACCAGGCTGGAACTCACCAACTGTGAGATTATGACCTGAGCCAAAATTTCTCCTTAACAGGCTGAGCCACCCAAGCACCCCAAATTATGCGATTTTTTAGTTGAAAATTACTCTTCTTTTTCCTTAAATCCTTCTCTGGATTGGAGACTATGGAAATGTATGGTAATACTAAAAAAGGAAAAGTCCTCAAATTTATAGTTGATGATGTAACTCAGAAGCAAATCTATTTTATAATCTTGTGAGCAATATGCCATATTTGGACTTTTTATTCAAGGACTTTTTTATGAGTCCTAAAAAATAAATATTTTAGCTATTAAGTTATTTAAACTTCACAGGATTTGGGGACTGTTAAATTCTGTAAATGAAAATGTAAGAAGATGCATTTGTCTTTAAGGTAGGCAGAAATAATTTTATTTTTATGGCCAATCCAAAGTGCAGTGAAAAACTTTGGATAATAATGAAACATCACTTACGTTGTATGACTTATATGAAGCTTCATAAAAAATTAAGGAATCTTGATTAAAAATTAAATAATAATTAAAAATTATTTCAGTAAATAATGTGGTATAAAATAATATTCTTATTTTCTAAAAACTCTTTTAGCTCAAGTGATATAGATTGTTTAATGAGTCAGAATGACAATATTGTGAACCTTACATGTGAGCTCCATTCTTACAGAGCATAAAGGATATTGTTTTATGTGGTGGTTCAGATGAGGTAATTGGGCACAAAATATTACTGTTGAAAAGCTTAATTAGGCACCAATGGGGCTATGTATATATAGGTAAAAAGGCCTGACTTTGGGACATTTTTATTTAAATCATCAAACCCACTTCCATTCATGTGAGAAATAAGCCCACTGATCCATCAAAATCAACATTCTTGCAAGAACAGGCATCTGATGGACAGGCACACTCACGACAGTTACAACAGACAATTTATCTCCTAGTGTGCAAGTCCCTGGTTCCTCCTTGGCTGAGTACTACAGAGGTTACAGTCTTACCTAGATTATGCTCATGTAAGGCAAAAAGTAGTCTATTTGGAACAAATATACATTTCCTGAGGTGAGGCAGAGACTTGTAGTCTCGCCTTTGTTCCTTGGCACATGCTCATTGCAAAACCAGGGAAATAAGGCCATGAAACAGGCAGAGGAATAACCAGGAGGTGAAGTATCTGAGGGCTAAGGGTTTGGGACACCATTATGGGGGGAACAGGGTTCATACATAATTTCAAAAGGTTGTAAATCTAATGTTAATTAGACAGCACAGTTTTTATTCGGTATTTCTGAAAATGAATCATCTCCCTTACTTCTCACAATTTAGTCACAGCATTTACATTTTTCTGTGTGTGTGTGTGTGTGTGTGTGTGTGTGTGTGTGTGTGTTTCTATCTCTCTCATGTTTGACCATAGGGTTAAGGCTATTAGTAAAATAGTACAATGTTTAAAGTTTAAAAGAGTTAAAAACAAGTCATTTTCTTCTTCAATATGTTGTCTAACTATTATTAAGTGAATAGCTGTTTTCCACAAATAAAGTTAAGATGATTGGCTTGAAATTTCCAGAAAAAAGAGTAAGAAAAGGAGATTCAGAAAATTTTGCTGGTGTCAGTTTTTTTTTTTTTATTGGATCTGAGTTTATTTCATCCTGGCTTGCCAATATGTTAGATTTTTTCAAAGACTGCTGGCCCAGAAGAAAATATCCCTTAAAATATTGTGATACTGTGTTCTCTGAAAAACCATTTTTTAAACATTTTTTGATTCAACATCAATCTAAGTGATATATTCCATCCTTGGTTGCAGAAATTAATTAATTATTTTGGTGTTGGTTTCTCTATTCCTCATGTTTCTTGCAAACTACAGCCTGGTATTTCCCCCCCACAGGAAAAGAACTGATTATCTATATGTTAATTATTCCAAGTAGATTAAAATTATTTTCTTAGTTACACAATTAGGGTGAATGTTTTTATCATAGTCCTTTATTTATTTTATCCTTGTTTCCTAATTAAAACATGTTGCCTGAGAACTTAGGGCTTGTAGGATCAAAGATGAAAAAATTGATAACTAGGGTGATTATCATTGCTAATATGATTAGGGTACTTCTATCAAACCTTTATCCATGTTTCACAATGCACAGCTTCTGCCTGTGTGTGCTACAGCCTAGTATAAAAATTATAGATGTGGACAGATACACTGTACGTCAGTTTCACAAATAATAACCCAATCAACTCATTAACTTAGAAACCACCATCTCTGGGCACATAGACTTAATTTTCTACTTGCTCAGAAAGAAAAAAATTATGAGAAAATTGACTAACTTTCTAGAAGGATATATAATTTTTCTTTTTAGGAAAGCAAGCTATTTTCTCACGCTTGGGAAGTATCTTTAAGCATACATTGATAGGTAGTCATAACTGATGTTATTTTAAGGAAAACGGCTCAAATTTGACAACTGCAAGTTATATTCGGTTGAATGATATGAATTTAAAACTTTATGCTTCATATGTGTCTGATAATTCAGATTTTCTCTTTTTCAGATAGGTCTTTGCCATCCTTTTAACACTCAGTACTAATATGGAAGGTTTTATAACAAATAATTTAGGTTATTATTATTAAAAATTATTTAAAGTTATATGCATTTGGAAATTGTTATTAATTTAGACAAACTAGAAGATCAACATATCTTTTCAATTAGTTGTGGAGTACATAGGAAGAAGAGATACTTCATGAACTGATCTAATAAGCAACAACAATTAAGGATATTGCGGTTCTAAGGTGTATCTTAGCTAGAGAATTAGGGGCACAAATGTAGGTACATTAAAATGGGCTCGACTCTTGATCTTCTAAGCAATAAGAGAAAATAATCTGGGACTGAGGAGAAAACAGCCCCACAGTTGAGAGCCTGGTGAACGGCATGAGCAGAGGTTGAGGAAAGTGACTCTTTCCTGCAGTGTTACTGTAGGCCTCCGTCATTTCTAGTGCTGGGTGTTCACATGTCTCCTTTATGGGAGCACTTTTTAGTTTTTCAAAAGTAGGATATTGCTTCTGAGTAAAGGGAAACCCTGACTACTGCACAGTAGACCGCTGGCTTTGATAACAATGCCATCACTGATGTGGATTGAGAATCAGTCCATGTTGGTGATGAAGATGAGAATTCAGAGGCAGATCAACACGTAGGCAAAAGCTTGTGTGTTAGTTTTCTATTACACTGTAATAAAAGTTTTTGCAAACATAATGGCTTGAAACAATACAAATTTATGTTACAGTTTTGGAGGTCAAAAGTCCAAAGTGGGTCCTGTGGAGTTAAAATCAAGGTGTTAGCAGCACAGTGTTCCTTCTAGTGTGCCTAGAAGAGAATCTGTTTTTGTTTGGTTTGAGTTTTAGTGTTTTTTTTTTTATTTTAAATGTTTATTTATTTTTGAGAGAGTGAGTGTGTCCGAGCAGGGGAAGGGCAGAGAGAGAAGAAGACACAGAATCTGAAGCAGGCTCCAGGCTCTGAGCTGGCAGCATAGAGCTTGATGTGGGGCTTGAACTCATGAACCATGAGATCATGACCTGACCTGAGCTGAAGTATGATGAGCAGATGCCNTCGTTCGTCCTCAAAGCAAGTAGAAAAGTACCATCAAATATCTCTGGCTCTCACTCTCTTCTACTTTTAAAAACGCTGGCCATTACATTGGGACAATCCAGAATTGTCTATTTTAAGGTCAGTTCATTAGAAAAAGGTTTTTATTTGCAACCTTGTTTCCCCTTTATCATGTAACATAACATATGTATAGGTTACTGTGAGTATCATGTAGGGATCTTTGGGGGAACATGTTCTACCTGCCACAGCTTGGAAATCCATGGCAGGATGAGATCAGTCATTGTGTTTTACTTCACTTTGGGGAAAGGAGACCATTTGCAAAATTGAGGAGGCATTTTGGAGAATATCAGAGTTAAAATCTGCATAAGGACAATGGGATGGCTGGGAGACAAATAGAAAGTAAGCTGACAGTACAAACAATGGGATTGAATGAGGATTGTGTTTTAAAGTTCGGGACAAAGGTAAAAGTGTATACATAGCATTAGGTAAAATGATAGAACTTGCCAAATAAATTTGTTGAAATAATATTAAACGCAAGTTGAAAGTTAATTAATGGAACTCTTCCAATTAGAGTTTTAAGTATAAAATATTGATTCCTACTTATTTTCTAGTTATATCATTTCAGATGCTGTCAACAGCATATTTTAGGATGAAATAGTTTTTTATTAGAGATTCTTACCTGCATCATATTGTGCCTTTAACCAGCTTTCTCATCTGGGGCCTGAAAATTTAACACTGAAGTTTTCAGAGGGCAAGTCTTGGTAACCAGTGCCTTAAAAAAAAAAAAAAAAAAGAATGATTACATTATTCTTAAGCATTTCCCTTGGCTTGCCCTCCATAATTCTTGAAAGAAGTTGACATAGCAGCTTTAGTTCTTTCAAGTACGTTTCAGGTTAGAGGGAAAAGCCCTAGTTTCCATTTTAGAGCTGGATCTCCGAGAATGATTAAGGTTTCAAGTGAATATCACAACTCATAAAAAAATCGCTGGCTGGAAAATAGGATCTGGAAATAGCAACAGCAGTGAAAGTAGATATGCTCTGGAGAGGGTATGTCATTAAATTATTCAACATCTTAATTACATTTCCTTTCTCTGTCCAAGAGCCTACTAGGAAATATCTTGTGACTGTCTTCACTGCTTCCTAGTGATCAAAACTGTCAAAATAGATATTTTTCTCTGTTATATTTTCTGTTGTTTTGTGTGTGTGTGTGTGTGTGTGTGTGTGTGTGATAACAGGAGACATGAGTGTAATACTAGCTAGAATGGGAAATATCCAAAGCATTAGATTCTGAAGTACAAATATTTTGCACTGAGAGACCCCAAAGTGTTTATTGTCATAATTGTTTTATTTTTAAAAATTTTTAAATGTATATTGAGAGAGAGAGAGAGAGAGAGAGAGAGTGAGCACATGCAGGGGAGGGGCAAAGACAGGGAGAGAAAGAAATCTCAGACATGGGGCTCGAACTCACAAACTGTGAGATCATGACCTGAGCCAAAATCAAAAGTTGGAGGCTTAACCAACTGAGCCACCCAAACGTCCCTGTCATAATTGTTTTTAAAAGCTCCTAGAATAGCATATGCTCTTGCATCTTTGATATTCTTTTTTTTAATGTTTATTTATTTTGAGAGAAAGAGAGAGACAATGTGAGCAGAGGAGGGACAAAGAGAGACAGAGAGAGAGAATCCCAAGAAGGCTCCACACCATCAGTACACAGCCCATTGTGTGGCTTGAACTTATAAACCGTTAGATCATGACCTGAGCCAAAGTCAAGAGCCACTGCCTAACCTACTGAACCACCCAGGCTCTCCTTGTTTCTTTGATATTCTTAGGGAAGGAAATATTATGTGAGACTTTGTGATTTTATGTACATGACTGCTCACGCTGCTTTGTTACTGCTTTGGGGGCAGATGATGCTCACCATGTGGCTCCTCAGCTCCTTGATATCACTTCCAATGAGTTTCTTCTCCAATCTATCCCACCATTCATTCTTGGAGTATCTTACTGCCACCTGTAACTATTTTATCTTCAGTCAAAATTAAAGCATATCCCACTCTGATCTCAAACTTCTCCCATTCCAGCTGCTTTTCCCTATGACTTCATTGACATCTCAAGTCCACTGACTGCCTTCCCTTCATCACTACCTCAAATATCTCCAATTTCATTAGAGTCTACTATCCATATTTCAATACACTTTGAGTAATACTCTCAATTCTCTGGCCTGTTTGGTTATTTTGTCACATTCATCCAGCAAAGCCCCAACTGTGAATAAGTAAAACCACTTGCTCTCTCAATGAATGCACTTGATTAATCACGTACTGTTGAGAAAATTCTCACAATACAGCAAAGTGATCAGCAAATTAAAATAAATCTGAATGCTGTTCAACCATTCCACTATGGAATATATGCAAACCACTCACAAATTTATATTTATAGCCTTGAAATTTCTGGACTCCAGAAGCATATTCCCAAGTAGGGTTACAATATCCAGCGCCAACATCTCAAAGACACCTATGAGTCAACACAGAGGTCATTATTGGACTCTCCCAGTGCTTCCTGAATCAATATCCATTGCTCTTTCTCCCTCCATCATAGCATTTCCCCATTCTTCCCCCTTGCTCTCAGTACTCTAGCTTTACTTACCCTTCAGTGAGGCTAGACTATTCCTCTGCCTGAATGTGGCATTTCTCCTTCCCCACCACTTAACTTCTTTCTTCCTCATATTTCAATTCAGTTATTATTTTCTCAGGGAAATTTCTCTGGCATGCACAAATCAGTAAATGCCCAATTTAGAAGCTTAAGAGTATCACCAACTTTTTGACACTTATCACAGTTTTAAATTTACAGCCTTGTATGCTTGCTAGATTTTCTCACTATGTAGTAAGCTCACTAAAGACAAGAAACAAGATGCATTGAAACAATGCTCTTCCAATACTAGTGCATTAGCCTATTAATGTCATCTTTGGTCTCATCCTGAAACATGTGCAAGTACCAGCCTAAATTGTGAGAGTGTGGCCGATATGGGGTAAAAAAATTCTTTTGGACTTTGCAATACATCCAAATATCAAATCTACCCCATGGTTTCTCCAGCAGAGCTTTTGACTATATTCTTTAACCACTGCACTATGTTTTTAAAAAAAAAAAACAAAAAAAAAAACAACTTTATTTAGTCACCATTCAAACTATAACCCTGACCTCCTTTTTATATACATTCAAACCTGTATTTTGGCTCTGCATAATCCTGTAAGTTGGTCGGTACCCTTCATTCTTATTTTATGTGGCTTTTCCTATGGGTACTCAAGAATAGTGCCAAATATAAGGCTTTGGTCATCATTTTCAATGCTTAGCAGTTATACTATGGACTATGAAAGTTTCCACATCTTGGGGTGTTTGAGTGGCTCTGTCGATTAAGTGTCCAACGTTGGCCCAGGTCATGATCTCACAATTTGTGAGTTCAAGGCCCTCATGGGGCTTTCTGCTGTCAGGGCAGAGCCTGACTCAGATCCACTGCCCCCCTCTCTCTATCTGCCCCTCCCTGGCTTGTGCTGTGTCTTTTTCTCTCTCTCTCAAAAATAAACATTTTTTAAAAGTTTGCAAATCTCTTCACTTAAAGTATGCCATTTGATACCCTCAATTACTCTTAGAGAGTAGTAGCATTATTATTACCTTACTATCTGTATAAGAAAATTAAGCTCAAGAAAGTTACTAGACTCAACAAAAGTCATATAAATATTAACTGACAAAACTTAAAGCAAATTTTGGACTTCTGAAGTGAAGTAATAATCTTTGCTTTATACTGACGTCTTGCAATTTATACATAAAAAGATCAATCCATGGGGGAGGTCATTTATTAAAAAAAGAAAACAACTATATTTTTCTATATGGAGACCATTTTGAGAAAATATGACCAACATGCAGTGGGCCATTAAAGAAAATGAAAGGAAAATAAATGTGCACATAAAGAGACCAGTCTTACACAGTATAAAGCCACAAAGGATAACTGATCTTGCCTGAACGTGGTTAAGTGTAGTCTTAAAATCTTGCACACCAAAGTAATGGACTGTAGTCTCTTAGGAATTGCATGAAGATTCAGGGATCAGCTGACTACATTGCTACATATTAAATGAAAGCATTAAAATAATACTTTGTAGGTTTTCATATAATTTCTCACAAAAGACTTTATTTCCAGAGGCATTTAAAGCATGACTCTATAAAGTAGAGAAACTTGTGTCAGGAAAATAGGTTTATGCATAAAATCAAGAGGTTATCAAGTGCAACATAAGAATAATCTTCTGTGAAAACTAATGGATAATATAGCCCCATAGATGATATTACTGGTATTTCTTTTTTTTTTTTTTAACATTTTTAATGTTTATTTTTGAGAGAGAGAGAGAGACAGAGCATGAGTGGGGGAGGGGCAAAGAGAGAGAGGGAGACACAGAATCTGAAGTAGGCTCCAGGCTCTGAGCTGTCAGCACAGAGGTGATGTTGGGCTCAAACCCATGAACTGTGAGATCATGACTTGAGCCAAAATCAGACACTTAGTCAACTGAGCCACCCAGAAGCCCCCATAATTGGTGTTTCAAGTCCACTGGGTTGATTGCACCAGAATGAGTGTTTGGAGTGTGTTTATCTTTGCTTGTTTGTTTGTTTTGCAGCTGTTTGTGTTTAAGGGTGAAGAAAGTGGACAGATAAGTTATTCTTAGGTTGATTCTGAGAGTTAAGAGTAATCCTTACCACATATAAAATATATAATTGGATATGTTTATTTAACTATACCATATATTATGTTTGGACCATACTTCACTTATTTGCTTATTCACCAAACTAGTTTACAAATATTTCACTGGGAGAAGGTCTGGAATGTACAAGAATATTTGAGACCCAATTCCTGCTCTCAAAAACTCAGCAATGCAGTTTTAGAAAAATTTGAAATAGCTAAAGTAATATTTTCGTATATGATTACATTCCCACGTGAGTGGTACAAGCATTAGGAATGCTATAGTAGTTTAGAAGAAAGAAAATTAGTAAAGAGTAGAATAGTCTAGCAGTCAGGATCTCAAATATGTTGTTGATGATCAACCTCAGAAGGAGGTAAGAGAAGGATACCCCATTTGGCAAGTTTGTGTTTTGGCAAAACTGTATGAAATAGAACACATCCAAGAAGTATTTAGAGATATACATGATCCAGAAGAAAAATGAAAAAAAAAGCTTTTAAGAAAAATATGTTAATAAGAATGGATAATCTGAATGTTATTACAACTCCTTGCTTGGGAACACACATCTTAAAAGTATCCTTGAAATCAAACCACATTAGTAAGGCAAATATACTGTGGTTTCCCTTTGGCTAACGGAAGGAATACATGTATTGCATGGCCTTTGGGAGACAAACACGCTCACCGTATTTGACTAACATGGGTCTGTATAAGAAGAAAGGGAGAATTTGAGCATCTAGATACCTGGATGGAGGGTACATTAAACAGCATTCCCATTCAAGTTTAAATAAACTATGCTCACAAATGAATAGATGTGGGCTACAGTGAGTTGAGTCTTGGACTATGCGTATTTTGAAATAAGGGGAGATGTTTTATGTATCTCAGTCTCTTCCACCATTGTATAATATTTGAAGTATATCAAGGTGGTATGAATGAATGAATAAATGAATTTCACCTAATAATAGGTAATTCTGACCATGACAGTAAAGCAACTGATGCTTACAAGAGACTGGTTTCTGTTCATATACACAGGCCATTCCTAGGTAATATAATAGCTATTTTTACATTATTAAATTTTGTTTTCATAAGCCTGTGAATCAGAGTTGGGATTATTCTCTCCACTTTATAGAAGAAGAAAAAAATGAAGCTTACAGGAGTTAAGTGAGACAGCCAAGGATATTTTTGCTCGGATGAAAATTTTAAATTACGTAGCAAAATGAAATTCAAAATTTGTGAACTTAGCATGTGTACTTGCCAATTTCTTCTGGCAATAAACCAATTATGAATTTTAGTGAAGCCTAATCCATAGTGCCTCATCACACAACATAATGTAACATTAGAGCACTAGAATTTTCAGGAATTACTAGATGTTTAACTGGAATATTTTTTGCTAGCTCCTAAAAGAGAGTTCTGTGAACAAATGGAATGGTTTTTGGTTTGAGGCTCCATTACATTTTGTGCTTCATTTGATTTTTGAGACTTGTGTACATTTTTCTACAACAAACCTTGTTTTACAGATGAGGCAATTGGTATTTAGAGAGGTTAAATGATTTGCTTAGGGTTAACAGTTGATAAGAGGCAAGGTTTGTTATCACGCTTAAAATTCTTTTAATCTACATCCAGTGACTACCCCTATTGTCTCACTTAAAGATATGTTAATCTAAGAGGAAGTCAAGAAGTGAAGAATTCAGAAATCTGCCAAGATTGGAGGTGAGATTGTTTTAAGGTAAAGCAACCTCTTTTGTGTGTCATTTTTTTTCAAGGGGCATTTTAGGGACGTAAGTACTATCCATTTGGAGAAATACATTGCCTTTCTCCTTCAAATTTATGATCTGTGTCCTCCAAGAATTCAGATCAATATGATGACCAAGTGATTTATCTCCCTATGTCTTACTCACTTATAACTGTCACTTTGAGAAACACCTCATTCCACCTTCCTGATATAACCTGGACACCCTGTGGTACAGATACTGCCAAAAATTATCTAAAATATCTTTAAATAGAATAGTATAAACGTATGTAGGTCTTGTTTGTCAGATTTTTCAAATACCAGGTTGTTTTAATCTACCAAAAAAATAACAGTTTTATAACGAGAAGAAAGTGAGCACAACTCTGAGAGAGAGATTAAACAACTCATCTGTATACTTTCTGTTATGATTTTTGTGAGAAAAGTCCTTTAAAAGTGATGCCATATTCAGAATTCATAAACCACAATTAAAGGTTTTCTTGGTTTAATTGTCTCAGAATAGTGAGAGCAGAGCCAAATTCAGTGGAGAATGGCAAAAACCTTTGCTTTGTTATATGGACTTGCTCAATGAGTACTAAATAAATGATAAAAATGACAATAAAAGCAACCATATAGAAACAAAATAAAGGAAAACATTTCTGATGTGACAGCTTGAATATTTTATCATAAGTGAAATCGTTTAAAGACACTATTCAAAAAGTTGATGAAAACCTTGGGTAAATGACACATATTACACTAAATTTATTTGCAACAAGTTGTATTAATGTAACATAAGAGAAATTCATATGACAATTATTCTGAGAATATTCTTCTTAAGTGATCATTGTTCTTACAGATCATGAAAGTCGTAAGTAAGTACTACCAAGAAATTTTTTTTCTACTAAAAGCCACTTAAAAAAACTGACTAGAAAAGCAATAACAATCCCAGTAAACAGCTTTGTCACCTAGCAGGGGTTATCTAATATTTCCTGCACAACACCTCAAAGTTTTCTTCAACATACTCATTTAATACTTAAAGCGCAGTAGGATATGGTATCTACATTGTGCCATCATGGTTTTCCTCGCCTTTTCTTTAGGACCACTTCTCAGTTTGCCAATCAGAGAGGCCATTTTTATAGATCAATATGAAGCAACCAAGAAACTGAAAACTGCTGATGAATTGAGCAGCATCACTTGAAATGTGCCTTCAGAAACCTTGAACTGTCTTCCTGTCTGTAGGCAGGAAAATGTTTTGAAACCAACAAGGGCCTGTGGTATTATGTACATTGATTGCAGCCGGGGAAGATGCCAAGTTGAACATCTGCCTCTGATATAAAATGAAGAAGGCAGTTGGTAAATGAAATGATACCAATAAATCTCAATGATAAGGTGATGGGAGGGGATGTCTCCCAGGAACACCAGGAAAGGTAGACATGGACTCACTTTGTGAGTAGAGATTTAAGGTGTTAAACAGTGAAACTGGATATCTGGGATATTTACTGAATTTCTGTGCCTGTAAGATAAAGAATATCTGTGCTGGAGTTCTTAGCAGTAGAGAGATAAAGTTGGAGGAATAGGATTAAACAATAAGAGAGGCAACTGGGACCCAGTGGAAAGACAGTTGGATGCATCCTCATTTAGTCCCTTACTAAGAGTGTGGTGGTCCTATAGACCAAGTTTTATCTCTTGTCACCATACTTTATCCCTGATGTTTCCGTCTTAAGAGGCATGTTTCAATCAAGAGACAGAAAGTATTCAGGACTATAACAGGCATGTTGAAAATGTATCTAAATAAAAAGAACTGTATGTTCCTCCATGCTAAATATTTATTAAAATTAAGAAACTTGGGGTACCTGAATGATTCAGTCGGTTAAGTCTTTGGCTCTTGGTTTTGGCTCGGGTCAGGATCTCATAGTGTGAGATCTTGAGCCCCACATCAGTGCCTGTGCTGGGCGTGGAGCCTCTCTTTCCCTCATTTTGTGCCACTACCCTACGTTCACAGTCACTCTCTCTCTCAAAATAAATAAAATAAATTTTTACTGAACACCTACTGGGTAATAAGAGATGTATCATTCTAGAAGGGTATTAAAAAAGGCAAAGCTATATTCTCAAGTAACACTAAGTCCAGTAGGAGAAAGGGACGGTCAATTGCCCAACACTGAATAGCTAACAGAGGAAGGTGCTTCATGTTCAGAAGTACAGAGGTAGAGCACACAAATATGCCTTGAGGCCAGTCACGGAAGTAACTCAGGAGAGGATAAGATGCATTGAAAAATAAAAGAATTGAATTTTGGAGGCCAGGCAGGCATTGGTTTGATGGAAAAGATAGATTATCCAATAAAAAGGGAATATGTACAAAGAAAAATGTCCCATCTTAAAAACGGCAAACAGTTTAGTATCACTGGAGTGGACTATTTACTATTATGTTTAAAAGATAAATGTAGATATCAATTATGATAGTTACAGTATATGTTTATTCTGAATTGCGATTCTATTCTATAAGGCAGGTAATATCTATAACTGGAGCAGCTTTGCGAATTGTGGCTACTCTCATTTCATCTCAATTTGGTGGTGCACTGGTAAAAGCTTTATCTACTGGTCGCTGAGACTGGGTGGGTGTCAGAGTCCAGCTCCAGCCAGGTATAGGGGTCCCTGAAGGATGGACAGTGTCGGGGAGGGAGGGAGTGAGAGAGCCCTGAGAATCTTTCTGATCACCAGGCAGGCATCTCTGTCCTGCCGGTTTTGGTGTCTTTATTTATAGGTCAAACATTAACATGACATCAGAAAATGGAATTTTTACGATGGATAGTTCTCAGTGATAAGATGCTTTGGAAAGTGTACAGAAATAGGTTTTACAGAAGTATTCTTGCAGAACTGCCCCAAATGTAGTGAGGTCGAGTAACTAAGAAAATAACAGGGTGTTCTTAGTGAAAAACAGGATAACATACACATTTTAATAACGCTGAGATTAAGTCATAGGTTTGTAGATATTCTTATCCATCCTCATCACAGCTGTCAGTGTAAGGGAAGGTGTTTGTGGAATGTAGGCCTTAGGGAAGGGACTGCTATACATCACCAGTTAGCAAAGGTATATGTAGTAACTTAGGTTCTGCCCTTAACTGTTCTTCTCTCTAAGTTAGGCTTTTTGTCTCCGGGCAAGACTTCATTGTCCAGGTATATTCCTTATGGCATCGGAAAGCCAACTGTACCTTTAAGAGGTTAGCTCATTTCCAAAACATAGAATTAGCCTCTTCGAGTGAATTTACCTTTGTGTCTAGTTTTATGATTTCTTGAATAGCTAGGGCATGAGAGATATTTTTGGTTAGCTGATTTACATGTTGAGCCGTAACAGTAGAAACAGAATTGTACACGTAAAGGTCAATCTTTTATGAGTAAGGGTCATTAACCTGCTCATAGCTCAAGGGAAGTATGGAGGGAAACAGGACCTGCTGGAGACACGATGTCTGTTCCCATAATCAAAAGAAGAAGTTCTCACAAGAAGTTCCTTCACAAGGTGCAATCATCATACCAGGGCCAGAATAAGAGGACAAGTCACTCCCAATATTGATCAACAAGGTACCATGGGGGGTCGGTGCTCAAGCAGAAACAATTGAGTGGGGGTGGCTATCGGTCATCATCTGATCGGCAAGAGACCGTGCAAACTTGCTTTAACCTCACCAGGAGTTTTCTCAACTAGTGGGCTTAGAATGGCTCCCAATAGATGGGGAACCAGAATGATAACATGTATAGGTTTCTATTGTGTAAATATCCCACCAAGGCCAATTTCAAGCCGTCAGCATGATGCCCTGAACTTGAAAGTGAGAAGAAATATGCAAACTATTTCTCTTGAGTCATTATCAGCTGACCTCAGCACATGAGTGCCTCAATTTACCACTATGTTTTGTATCCCTGAAATGAATCCTGACATGTCAGCTGTTTGATCATTTCGGAGTGACTGGAATTGTAGACTGGAGAATATCTCCTTTGTCTAAAGGAAGTGAATACTACCAAGCCCTAACCATAATCACTCAGTGTTGTCAGAACTTCCACTTTTTCAGAAAGTATAGAATTACCCATTTTGTTTATAAAGTGTCCCAAATTGTAATTGCTGATCAATTAATTTTTAAAATACTATGGAGGCTGGGGTGCCTGGGTAGTTCAGTCAGTTAAGTGTCTAACTCTTGATTTTGGCTCAGGTCATGATCTCATGGTCATGAGATCGAGCCCTGCATAAGGCTCTGTACTGAGTGTGGAGCCTGCTTAAGTTTCTCTCTGTCTTTCTCTCTTTCTTTCTTTCTCTCTCTCTCTCTCTCTCTCTCTCTCTCTCCCCCTCTTCCCTCTATACCTCTCCTACTCAGGCTTGCTCTCTCTCTCTCCTTTTCTCTCTCCTTCCCTTTATCTGAAAAATAATAAAAATAAAATAAAATAAAAATAAAATAACAAAACTGTGGAAGCTAATAGTAACTAAACCTAAGAAAACACATCTGTCAGATATATCCATTCCAAGGGCCACTAGGTGGTATACAGGCTGTGCAAGTTTCTCCAGAGTTTAACTTGAGGAATGACACAATTAGTTACATTGAGTACAATTAGCAACCAGAATCCTCAAGAATGGCCATCTTTACTACATCTGGTGTTTCCTTATAATTTTATCAAGTTCCAGACAGGCAGGTTCTTTGGCTCCATGTTTTCCCATATGCCTTAGCTCATAGTCACTTTAGAAAACTGACTCGGCTTTATCTCGTCAACACTGAGTGTGGTAGAGAGGAAAGTAAACTTGATTGAATAAGGCAAATGGAGAACGCTGCTTTCTCTACGCTCCTAGGAAGAAAGCCAAATAGACCATAACTAGTCAGAAACCATATGATGAAGTGGAATTTAACAATCAAGAATTAACTCTATCTGAGCTAGAAAATATATTCGGTGCTGCATTGGTTTAGGATTCTTTCTTCAGGTCTGTCTCCAAAAGCGTCTTCTATTAGTGGTAAGCAGTTGCTAGGCAACCATCCCAGTCTATGGCCCTTCTGCTTCCTATATACAAGCTAGTGAAATGAATTATATTCCATTTTAAAAGCCAAGATCCTAGCTTCTTCACTAGGAGATGCTGAGAAAATACACAAACACACACATATACACACTCATATATGCATCTAGTGTAATAAGTAAATAGAAGAGATAACAGCAGGTGCATTTACATTATATTTACTCCCAACTCCTGTGGTTATTAGGGTCTTTTCTGACTGCTCCAATTATGAGAAATAAGATCAATCTTGTACATTAAATGGGTAGCTCCGCCAGTCTCATTTCAGAAATTTCACAGATGTGTCTAAGCTAAATTTATGGTCCTCAAGTATTCTTTATCTAAAAATAAAAATAATCCAAGGGACCTTGGGTGGCTCAGTTGGTTAATTGTCTGACTTCGGCTCAGGTTATAATCTTGCTGTTTGGGGGTTTGAGCCCCGCGTTGGGTTCTGTGCTGACAGCTCAGAGCCTGGAGCCTGCTTCGGACTCTGTGTCTCCTTCCCTCTCTGCCCCTCCCCCACTCCTGCCCACTCACTTTCTCTCTCTCTCTCTCTCTCTCAAAAAAATACCAAACATTAAAATTTTCTAATTTTCTGCTAACCTCTTCACTATCCTGAACTCTTTGATACCTCAAAGCCTATATCCCTTCTTTTTAAGAAGCTGAAAATTGGTGTGGAACTTAGAAACTCTAAGAAAATCCCTTCCTCCTTTCTCTGTCCCATCTGAGTTAAGGTACTGATTTTTTAATGTTCAGTGATGTCAGGTGAAGGAGGATATCATTTCCTGATTCCAAATCTAAGGCTCCAACAAGACAGGAATTTTTAATTTGCTACTGTCTCAGAAAATCCAAGATTAGGTGACTGCTCTAACCATGTCTTAATAACTTGTATTGTATATATCAAACAACTAAAAAGATGGAGCACAGAAATTGACCTTCTGATGGCAAGGTTATATTTTCTTTACACAAAGACTTAAGTCACCCAGAGGATCTGAATCATCCTTGAAACCTTTGGCATTCCTGCAAGTGGAGATGGTGACAATCCACTTGGTTGTTGACTGTTCCCTGGCTAGATCTGAGAAACCTGGGCTGCTCCCTGCTGGGTGCTTTCTTTGATCATCCTTCCTTTCCATTAACTTCAAGTAAGTTGTGTTCTTTATACTATTGCCTTACAAGATTCAACACATGGTTCAACCCTGACATTTCCAATCCAGGAATAGAAAACCAGAATGCCAAACACAGTCTCTTTCAGTAATTTTATTTCACATGACCTGGAATACTATATAAAAAGAAATGTCAAAAATTTTTGTATATATTTTAGATAATATTTTTTAATATTTATATATTCTTTCAATCTTAACATCTATGATACCACTTATAGAGATTCACATGTCATTAAACTATTAAAAAATATTGAAGAATATTGAAGTTCTGGAACCAAGGTCCATAGACCTTACCACATTTACTTTGGACTTTACCACTTTTTTTAAGTTTTTATTTAAATTCCAGTTAACATGCAGTGAAATATTAGGTTCAGGTGTACAATTTAGTGATTCAGCAGTTCCATACAACACCCGATGCTCATCACAATAAGTGCTCTTCTTGATTCCCATCAGCCATTTTACTTATCCCCCCCACTCACCTCCCTTCTGGTAACCATTAGTTTGTTCTCTATAGTTAAGAGTCCATATCCGGGAGGGGGTTTCTGGGTGTCTCAGCTGGTTGAGCGTCAGACTTCGGCTCAGGTCATGACCTCATGATTTGTAAGTTTGAACCCTGCATCTGGCTCACTCTTGTCAGTTCAGAGCCTGCTTAGGATCCTCTGTCCACATCCCCACCCCTTCCGTTCCTCCGCCATTCACACTCTTTCTCAAAGATGAACAAACATTTAAAAGATGAGTCTGTTTTTTGGTTTACCTCTCTCTCTCTCTTTTTCCCTCTGCTCATTTGTTTTGTTTCTTAAATTCTATATATTTTATACATATTAGCTAGAGCTAGACAGTTACAAGACATCAAATCAAGTTACCTTTTTAATTTTACCCCAGCCTCCTCTCCTGCAGTTACAGTCATCAGTTATCTTGGCCTGCCCACCATTAACTTCTTATTTTCAATACTGAAATGTCTTTACCCACTTATTTTAATTTGGGTCCCTTTCTTTCTTTCTTTCTTTCTTTCTTTCTTTCTTTCTTTCTTTCTTTCTTTCTTTCTTTCGCTCGTTATTTCTTTCTCTCTTTCTCTCTTTCACTAGATCTTCCTTTTCCAGACCCTTTTAAATACTTTTTTTAGACAAGAGTTTTAATCTCATAATCATTGACAGTATTCACCTCTTGACTATTTATCACATTCAGTGAGCTGGTAGTATCGGCAAGCGATTTTTCATTAAATCTTGAGCAAGCACGTAGGGCTAGGGCTAGGCACTGATAAGACATGTTTTAATAGAAGAACTCTTTGACTTTAAAGGCAGAGGACTTACAATACCAGATACAGCATGATCATTACTGGGACTATAAGAATGCATTGGAGAGGTTCTTGACCTTCTGCCACCCTCTGCGACACAAACCTCTTTGGAGGTTGGACAGCTTTGCTGTTTGAATTGCTCTGTTGATTCAGGAATTTAAATTTTGTAATAAGAACTCCCAAGATGGCTATGCCATAAGTGAGAGCAAAAATTAAGGTTATAAAGATAGTTCGACTGGAGTCTGAATTACTGTTTTCATTTGTTTTCCTGGAACTCATGAAACTTTACTGTGCAGTGCCACGGTGAAACACCAAAAGGAACACTTTAACCCATATGTTAAGCTTTCCGGTTCCCTCTGGGCCACATGTTGTTCAGGGAAATGAGACACACACACACACACACACACACACACACACACAGAGTGATCTGCCAGGCACATAATTAGCAGTTTATTGATCTTTTTCCTTGGAAAATGTCCTTGTAACACATGGACTCAGGAAGAGCCCAAAGAAAAGATTGAAAGTGCCTACCACAAATACAAAAGAAGTAAATACAGATCTTCCCATTGCAAAGGTTATTCTCAGAAGAGATTTTTCATCTTCCAGTTCACTCATTCAACAGATAACTATTTAACAATGTGTGGATTAGTGGTCTGCAAAGTCACTGATCTCAGGGAGTTTAAGCATTAGGTAATATTTGTGACATGATGCAAACTGGGTCAATTAACGTTACGATTCATAATTCGACACTGCATCTATATTTCTTATCCATTTACCTGATTGAGGTATACCCCCACATACATTTATCAAGTAACTCTTTTGTGATGCTTAAGAGTATTTTTCTCAATTTCTTTGAAAGGTGTTCTGCTTATCTGTTTTAGCTAATATACTTGTTTGTTTGAAATTGATTTGCAACTGACAATATTAATTAAGCAAGTTGCTATGAAATAAGCATTTTTAGTAGGGAAATTGTCCATTTGATTACCACTATTATTCAATCCCTATAATTTTGTCTTTAATATTAGCTGCTTGAAGTTATCTTCCACAGATTATTGCCACAATAATTGCTTCCTATAACCATTATTTTAAATTTTAATTATTGTCATTATGAACCACTTTGGAGTGTCTGTTGAAAAGAAAGCCTTAGTAAATACATTTTTAAAAAATGGTTCAATATCTTAAAATCTTATACTGGGAAAACTCTGTTTATGTCTTTCAGGAATATATTTAAATGTGTATTTTCATAAGATGCACATTTTTAGATATTAACTCCATATTCTCCAAACTTGTTATGTCACCTTCACAAAGCACTGGTGGTAGTCACATTGCATCATTGCATTTCTGTGTCTTAAGGTGAAGAAATGAAAGTTAGTAACACCTTCCTTATCTATTTTTTGAAATATGCTATTATACAACTGTTTTTATCTGACCATGATATATATCCATTAGAATAACATACATGTAAGTATATCCCCAATATCTTATATTGTTTTGTCACAAGACTCAGAGGTATTTGTAATTAGATGCATCCTGCACATTTATACATATGTATTTATATCTATGTGTATATATACATATACACATACATGTATATATACACACATTATACACACACATATATTTATTGTGTATACACATACACACAGAGATCTAGCCATATTTACACATATATACACATAAATGATATTTGTGAATATTTTAACAACCTATGTGACACTTGCTCCAAGCCATATATTTAAAAAACCAACTAGAGGCCATGACCTTATTATCTCAAAAAGTCACTGTCATTGTGCAATATTCTTTGAGGCTTTCTAGCACAGATGTGTTCCTGACAAATTTTTTTTTTGTTCAGAGGTTAGCAGCTTTATTTATTTTTTTATTGGCATATAGCTGACATACAGTGTTATATTAGTTTCAGATGTACAGCATAGCTGACATTTTTGGAGGAACCAAGGCATTGACTAATGTACTCCTTGACTTTGCTATCCAAGATAAAAGCTGTCTTATTGCCATTTTAATTCCTAGGATATAGATTTTAATTATATGCATATGCAACATCCATTGAAGAAACTTGATCTACTTAAAAGAAACATATCTCCTCACTCAGGCATTCATAAGACTGGAGTTGCCAACAGCAATTCAATGCATCGTTTATTCAGGTGACTTCTTCTAATTCTAAGAAATCCAAATCAATAGCAATTTTATCCCTTTAAAATAATCATTTTTAGAAGTAGCTGTGCTTTTTTTTCCCCTAAAGGGTACCCACTGTTGACTGCAGCTGAAAGTTACTTTGATTTATCCTTTTGTATTCCCTTGGGTGTTCTATATGAAATGTTCCAAATCAAAGTGCTAGAAATTTCTGCTTCAGACACTTGTTAGCGCCTTTCTGTATTTCCTGTACTTCTTCTCCCTTCCTTCTTTCCTTTTCCTGCCTTCCCTCCCTCTTTCCTGTCTTCTTACTTTGAAGTATTTAATATTTTAACATTTATCCATATAAACTGTAGAGTTTATATTTATTTTTGCCAATTAATTACATACAACATTTAGTGGAACAAATGTATGCTTTGTCATCATGTGATTCTTCTGGCTTAGCCCTTAATAATTTTGTGATCTTCAATAAGTTACATAGGTTTATTTCATCCTATGTAAATTGGAATAATAATATCTGTTTCTCTGGGTTATGGTGAAGATTAATATTTTTCAAATGCTTAGTTCCATTAAGATATATAGTAGGTACTCAGTAGATGACAGTTTTCTTCTTTTTATATTGCATGAGAAAGATGATATCATAGTAAGCAAGGTACACTTTTTGCTTATAGCTAATTAATGAGGATACGCTGAGTACATAAGTAATGTAAACAGAGATCATTGTATAAAGAGAATTTCTTTGAACATACCATGAGGTTCAAAGAAAGAGGCTATTAGAGGTGATTGGGTGGCTCAGTTGGTTGAGCGTCTGACTCTTGATTTTGATTTTGGCTCAGGTCATGATCCCAGGGTCATGAGATCAAACCCCACATAAGGCTCAGTGCTGAGAGCTGAACAGCAAACATGGAGTCTGCGTAATTTTCTCTCTCTCTCAAAATAAAAAATTTAAAAAAAGAAGAAGCTATTAATTTTGTCAAAGAGAATTAAGAAAGACTTCATGGAAGAAGTTAATTTTGGGATAAACCTTAAATAATGGGTAGGATTGAGCTAAGAAGAGATAATTAAGGGATACTGGGTTAGTGAATTTTTCATTTTAAGTGGTGAGAACATTGAAAAATGCTGAAAAAGGATAATCAATAAAAAATAATGCAGAAGGCAGTCCAACTTTCTTGAACTCTCTATAACATGTTGGCAAATACTAAGGAATAATTCAAGAAAGTTAGTGTGAGGTCATGTTGTAGAAAGTTAAATTTTGGTCTTCAAAATTTGCAAATTAATTCCTGTGTCTTAAGTTTTTCCTTTTCCTTCAGTTAAAATATCCCTGGTTTTGCCCATGAAGTCAGATTTTGCTTGGTGCTCCTGATACTGAGAATTGCATGTTACTGACCAAACACCATCTTTACGATTTCTACTTACTGATAACTTTCATCGTGAATATGCAAAATAACAAGTATTCTTTATCTTTTAAGTAAATTAGAAAATAAGAAACAAAAGTTTTACTTTCAATTTACCTACATTTCTTCAATTTTTGGCATTCTTCATTCTTTTGTGTAGATCTGATTTTCTTTTCTTTCTTTTTATCTTTTTTAATGTTTATTTATGTTTGAGAGAGATAGAGACGGTGTGAGAGCTGAGAAAGGGCAGAGAGAGAGGGAGACATAGAGTCCGAAGCAGGCTCCAGGCTCTGAGCTGTCAGCACAGGACTGGAACTCACAAATGGAGAGATCATGACCTGAGCTGAAGTTGGATGCTTAACTGACTGAGCCGCCCATGCGCCCCATGATTTTCTACATGGAATTACTTTCCTTCAGCCAGAAGACTTCTTTTAGCACATCTTGTAGTGCAAGTCTGCTAGCAATAAACTTTCTCAACTTTTGTTTCTCTTAAGATTTTCTTATATTACCTGTTTCTTAAAAATATTTTTAATTTAACAGGCTGTTTGAACTTTATAACTATATTCCATTTTCTTTTGGTTTGCACTGTTTCTGAAAATAAGTCAATAGAATTGTAACCCTTGTTCCTTTGAATGTAAAATTTTCATTATTTCTTCACATATTTTCACTGCCTCTCCTGTGCTCTGTAATTCCAGCCATCTACTTGATATCGTGCCATACATCCCTTAGGGTCTGTTCATTCTTTAAACTTTTTTCTTTATGTTTAAGTTTGGATAGTCTTTTGTTTTTTTCTATAGCATCTAATTTGATATTAAACCATCCAGTAAACTATTTTTCAGATGTATTTTTTTAATCTCTAGAAGTTCCATTTGATTCTCTCTTTTTTAAAGCTTATCTATTTATTTTTGAGAGAGAGCGCCCACATCGATGTGTGAGTTGAGTAGGGGCAGAGAGAAGGGGAGAGAGAATCCCAAGCAGGCTCTTGGCTGTCAGGACAGAGTCCAATGTGGACCTTGATCTCACAAGCCACAAGGTCATGACCCAAGCCAAAATCAAGAGTCAGATACTTAACCAATTGGGTTAGCCAGATGGCCCCACTTTTGGTTTTTTTTAATATATTTTGTATCTCATTATATTTATATTTTAAGTTCTTAAGCATATTTAAAATAGTTTTTCTTTTTTTAAGTCATGTTCTGTTACTTTTACCATCTTTGTCACTTTCTTTAATTTTTTTTGATGTTTACTTATTTTTGAGAGAGAGAGACAGAGCACAAGTAGGGGAGAGGCAGAGAGAGAGGGAAACACAGAATCCAAAGCAGGCTCCAGGCTCTGAGCTGTCAGCACAGAGCCTGATGTGGGGCTTGAACTCAGGAACTGTGAAATCATGACCTGAGCCAAAGTTGGACACTTAACTGACTGAGCCACCCAGACACCCTTATCTCTGTCACTTTCTGAGTCTGTTTCTATTGATTGATTGTTCTCTGGGTTTTTGATCACATTTTCCTGGGTTGTTTTTTTTTTGTTTTTTGTTTTTTTTTTGGTTTGTTTGTTTTGTTTTTGCATGCCTAATAAGGTTTTTTGGATGCTGGCTATTGTAAATATTAAGTTGTCTAAGTTGTCTATTGTCTGCATTTGGTTGTCTCTGTTTAAAGATTTTGGGCATTTTGTTTTATTTTGCAATAATTTAAGTTACTGGTGGACCAACTTGCTGTGTGAGGATTTTAACCTTTGTTAGGTTTCATCTAGAGTAGCTGTAACTCTTAACACCACCTGAGCCTATTAACTAGAGTATGGCCTTCTTAAGTCTCTAATGAATGCCTGGATACTTAGTGAAGTTCCTCCACTCTGGCTGGTTGGAATTTGAGCATCTCTCTGTCCCGTGAGAGCTTTGGGAGTTAAAAAATTTACAACCCCATGATGTTTCATTGTTGAGCCTTGATGAACTTAACATTGGGTATGAAATTTAGTGGTTATTCAAATACTCAAGGCAAACCCTATTAAAATTTCTGTAATTCTTTTCTGTTTCCCTCTTTTCCATTACTTTGTTCAGCATTATAGTTGTCTCAGTCTCCTCAAATTTCATTGCCTGTCTCCTACTGTAGTAATAACACTATGCTGTGGTTGGATTCCTTCTGCCTCTCTTGTCTGGAATGTGTTTCTAGGTGGAAAGACAAGATGATCATGATGGTCATCTCACTTGTTTTTCTTTTCTCAAGATTAGACCCATCGCCTGCATTTTATCTGGTGTCTGAAAGAGTTGTTACATGTATTTTAAATTTCCAGTTTTCTGGTTGTTAATGGCAAAGGCACAGTTTTATCATCAGGTCTGTAATTGCAAGACCCTTATTTTATTTTTTTTATTTAAAATTTTGTTTCTGTATTATGGTCTTTATCTATATAGTTGGATGAATAAGATGAAGCTTTATTTCTCTTTGGAAGGTTTTTCATTTTGAGGCAGATCAGACCTAAGTTTATACTATTGTTTTGGCATAAAATGTTTCAGAATCAAGATGTAATCTAAAAAATAAAAAGTAAAACAACAACAAAAGATGTAATTTGATCTCTTCAATGTTATTCATAAGAAAACTGTTGTACCCATCTAAACTGTTCCCCTGACTAAGAACAGCATTTATGTCATGAGCTTATTCTCTGCACTCAGGATATCACCTACGTGAAAGTCATTATCTTGAATCCTAGAGTTGAATGGAGAATGCTGGGTTAAGAAGACTCGAAAATCAGAACTATTTCTGTTATTTCATATTTCTCCATATAATTACACACTACTGGCTATACTCTAAGTACCATATTTTAAAGACTGTTTGACTGAAACACATTTTTCCATTATGGGGTTTTGGAATTGGATGATTATAAAATCTTTCAGTTGGCCCATAGAAACCATCCTGTAACACTAGGGAAGGAAAAGAGAAATTCATCTTTCTTCATAGCCTGAGGGAAATCATGTACTGGTATATATTTCCCAGAAAGAATATACAAATTTTGAAAGTCAATTAGAAAGTATAATAAGTCAATGATAATTAATTATACAATGGTGAAAAATTTTTGATAATTTTTAAAATGGCTAATACAAATTCCTTGAGAATTTTTTGTTTTTTATTTTTACACTTCGCACAAATGATAAAGAACTTTTAAATGATGCCATAACAAGATTACATAAACCTTTTATGTAAAGGTGAAAGTTTAATATATAGGTTCAGCACACAGGTTTTTATGCTGGACAGTTTGAACTCTTTCATTGATTTATTAGATATTTTTCCTACTTTGAATATTAGATTGTATACTGGAATCTTTACTATTGATGTAATCAAATGTCTAACAAAAGTCTCTTGATTGGCCTGAACACTAAACATAGAACAATTGTTTCTAAATTAATTAGTGAAGAGATATAGATTGCTGTTCCAAGTAATGATAGCCTTTATAGGACATTTCCATTTAGAATCTAAAGATTACCAAATCAACGATCAAGGTAAAACAAAGAATGACATTAGTGCCAATCTACTGTGAGTGAGATTTTGTCAAATAAAAACTGTGCCAGGACTTTAGAATTAGGGCTGGTTAAACTTTAAAGAAAAGCATTACATAATGTAACATGGTTTTCTATTAATAGTGACAGTTTCAGGTTTGTTGGGAAATAAAGCAGATTCATAAAAAATCTAAGACTATTAGTGGTGCTTGGAACTTAGTTTTTTGAAGAATTGTTTTTTGCATTCCTACATTAAGTAACTGTATCATTTTTTTTTTTTTTTTTTTTGCAAGAATCTTTGGAAGGTGGACTGGAGTTAAGAGCCATTGCTATAAGCTTCAGAACAGCCATAATTTATAAGGCACTTGCCAAGCTTCATGTCTATGTCCTGGATCTGTCATAAAATGAGTGCATGACAAAATCTGACAGCTTCTGACATGTCCAGCATACATTTTTAAGCAAACAACCTTACTCAGTTTGTTCTGAATAAAGACCAAACCGTCCTTAAATAATATAATGGGACATTTGCATTGTAAGAGCCAGGGATGGGCATGAGGCCCTGGACCTCGATCCAGATATATTTAAGATTTGTCTTAGGAGAATTCCCATTATGAGATGCACTCTTGCTTAAGATCTTTCATAAATACGTATGGCATTGGCCTCTATATTCTATACCCAGTGTGGAATACAGCCTAAAATTCTGCAATACTTAGCAAAAGTATTTTAGTGCAGAGTTCTTGAAAAATGTTCTTTTCAAAATGAGAACTTTGATCTTAGAGCAATCAAAAGTGATTAATATTTTATGAATTTACACATAATTATAGTCACTCCATATATACCTTTAGAAAATACATTCTGCCTCTTGCTGTTATACCCAGATCGCAGTATCCTCACCGACCAGAGACCACCGGGGAGACCGAGTCACGCGTGCAAAGGCAAAGGACTTTATTACGGGCTCGAGCTCAAGCTCACAGACTTCATCAGCGCCGTGGATCTGTGCTGAGAGCCCCGAGCAAAGGCAGAGTAGGGTTTTTATGGGGTTTGTGATGGGGGAGTTACAGAAGTTGTGACATGGGAACAGTGATCCAATCATAATTATTCAACATTACTGACAGCGGGTTTAAACATCCACATTGTCTAGAGTATTCGTTACTTTTGGTGGGATCCAATTACAACATTTAGAGTACCTTTAAATTCAACCAATCACAGAGCGAGCCTAGGGTCTTGTTCGGCGACTAACAGGTTAACTTTAACATTAGGTAACAGTGTCCTATCTATAGTTTCTATCTCCAGGCCTCTCCCTTAGTAATGTGGAGGGTGGTCGCTGGACTTTCCTGATTGGGTGTTGTAAGGGTGGTTTCTCCTGCCTTGGGCAATGTGTAACTGCCTGATAGTTTCCGGGAAGCTGAAACTTAGGCCTTCTAGTTTAGAGGGGGAACTTAAAGCCCATCATGGAGTCAGTTTGGTTTAGACATTTAGACTTGTGTCCTTACATTGCTTCTAGAAAGTAAGCCTCTTGAGGAAAAGGATCACTTCTTATTTGTTTTAGAATTCTAGCACCCAGCAGGGCCTGGAAAATATTTCAGTGGTTTTTAATAAATAAATAATATATGAAGAGAGGTCTGAATCCTTTTGGTACTAAGAACTGTGGCTGTTTTCACCATGAGATGAGAGTCCTGGGATCATTGTAAGATGATTATTGTTTTTGTGCATTATAAGATGATTATTGTTTTCAAACTTCTGTTTGAAACTCTGATCAAAGATGAGTATATCCCATTCTTATAAGCTTGTTCTTTTACCTTTCTGGAACCTCCTCTGGTCCTCTCTTCCCTCCCAAGTACCCCTAAAGTGCCTCAGGCCCCTCTGTTTCCCTTCATTGTTCCATCTCCTTACACAACACTGCTTCTGGCTGTAAACAAAATATGCTGGTTCCCAGAATACATGACCCCTACGGCCATGTCACATTGAGGCCTCTGGCTTTACTAACACCCACTTAATATAGAAATGGTAGGTTTGGTGGTATTTTTCCAGCTCACATTTTAGATCTCCAGTTGATCACTCATTCATCTTCACCATCATGTAGTGGACCATTAATCTAATTATCTGTGGCACTACTCTGTTGCCCCCTTTGATAATCATCTGCCGTTACCACATTACGCATACTCTCCCATCCTCCCTTCCCTCCTAGACCTGATCTCATCTCTTACTTATTATTTTGTATGTCCTATCAAACTTCCCGCACCCCCCTTAAATACAGTGAATTTTGTCTCAACTTTACTTTAAGTAACCACACCATGGACACTCTATAAGCCTGTCTATATATTAATCTTGTATGTTTACCTTTATACACTTATTTTGTCCATCAGATCTGTTACTTCCTCAAGGCTTCTAATTGCTTCATGCCATTTTCTAACAAATCTGCTCCTTTCTTGCCACTTCCCTACTTAGAATTATCCAATAGCTTCTTGCTATATTTGAGATAAAAATCCAACTTCTTACATTGGCCTACAAGATCCTGCTTCATTGAGGCTCTTCCTGACTTTCTGATTTCACTCACTTGCCTTTTCTATCTTGTTTTTCATACTCCTAGCCTCACTTGTTGTGTTTCTAATCCTCAAGGACAGAAAAATTCACTTCTGTCTCAAAGCCTTTTGCAATTGTTTTTCCATCAAGCTAGAAGAACTGCCTGTTAGATATTAAGGTGATTACTTTCATCACTAAGATCTCAGTTTAAGGGCTGCCTCATCATGCCCCTCTAAATGAAGCAGAATTCCCCTTCTAAACTTCACTGTCCCTGATTGTTCTCTACCATATTACTCTAGTTTATTCATAGAATTAATATCTAAAATATATGTATTAACTCTCTGTTTTTAACACATTCCTCTTCTCTCCCTAGGGCAAAGACTTTTTCTGTTTGTGACAGACACATACACCACAAGTTGAGCTCCTCAAGGATAGCAAAGTTGTATCATTCAGGGCCCCCTGAAGTCTCTGGCACATATGGACAATGACAAATTTGGCTGGAAGAATAAATCTTCAAATGAAAGAAAGAAAATGGTAAATGAACACATAAAATTTAAACTTTTAATCAAATAAATATAAGTTAAAAACATTGGGTTATCATTATTGTATATCAAAATGGTAAAATTAAAACAAAAATATCCCATACTGATCCAAAGTTATCTAGAAACATCTCAAAATATAGGTCTTATATATTCCACTTCTAGGAATTGTCCTTAGCATTCAAAGATTTGTGTCTAAAGAGTCATTATAACTTTATTTGGTATAGTAATTGGAAACAACCTCTGTGTCAATATGGTGAAATTGGTTAATGCATTTCTAAGATGGAATGATAAGAGTCATTTCAAGTAACTGAAATATATACATCAAGATACTTTCTCTTGTCTAGAAGTGAGAGAAAGATTCTTATTTATCTTGTTAAATATATTCTATTCAATAAGATCTTATTTTTAGTTCAAATAAAAATCCTACCTCTTCACACTGAGAAAGCTTTTACTAAGCTCCTGGTAGCCCATGGTTTTGTGTTAGGCGGCACAGAAAGAGCTATTATAGTTACTCGTAACAAAGAATCTAGGATAGGAGAGTTTTAAAGATTTGGGGACATCGTGAAACATTTGAATTATAACAACCAAATCAACCTCAAAAAATATCGTGGACCCATCATGAGATTCTGATAAAGCAGCAAGGACATACTCACTATACGCCATTAGAAGATAAAAATGCATATGTAGGGTGAGGATAGGAGAAGAGAGCAGAACTAAATTAAGATCTATTGTCCTCACAGGAAATAATCAGCAATTCCACTGATTACCGGTCCACAGTACCCTATGCAGCTGTGCTTTTCTTCCTCCATGTTTTCGAATTGTGAAAGTCAAGTTTCTAAAGATGTTTCTGCAGACTTAGTAAAGCATTTACTTCTAAAAAGAAAGTCTTAGCTATGACAGAGGTCCCTTTGAGGCTTGGTGTACAAATATCTACAGGGAACACCTTTCTTCCCTAGTAAAAGCTCAAGGGTTTTGCAGATGACACTCGTTAAACTGTGGCTCTGAGTATCCATTAGTTTGTGTAAGAAATATGTTTAACTGCTCACCTAGAACACGTGAACGGAGGTGAACTAAGGCCTGTGGGCCAAATCCATCTGGTTCACCACTTTCTATTGTAAATAAGGTTTTATTGTAACCTTACTACATCCATTCATCTAAGTATTTCCTGCATTTAGCTGTTGAATTCAGTAGTTGCATCAGAGACTTATGCCCCACAGAGCCTAAAATAGTCACCATCTAGCCCTGTAAAGAAAAAAGTTCATAGACTCCTGAGCTAGAGCAATCTTTTCATATACATTTCAAATTAACTTAACAAAAGGATTGCTTAAGACATTTTCCAAAGTATATTATTGTTATTAATCACTTGACACCCTAATAAATCACAATAAAGTTTTATTAGCAAAGCTTTCTTTTGTACGTAGAAAGGCAGACAGTAAATTAAGTCTTCATGTGTCCTAACTTCAGTTTCTTCTATTTGTATTAATATTCTAATATTCTGTTGAATATAATTGTCTCCATTAGACATTCTTAAAGAACCCCTCGTGACATGAAATTCTGGAATTACAATTATAACTATAAGAATTGTGTCCTATTTGGAAATCGATTGTAGGTATTTTATACAGGTGTCATATGAAGCTTTTTCAGCTATATTTATTAAAACTAATATAAATTTTTGGTGCCCTAATTTTTTCCATAAGAATACATGTGAAATATATTCATCAATTCAATTTTAGAATAGGTCATTTAATTATTTTACTTAGTTAAGGAAACGTTTTCATCGTATTTGGTCATTTTTAATCAGGTTATGATTTTTCCCCTTAAGACTAAGTTGTCTCTGAAGGAACCTCGAAAAACATTTTCGAAAATATTTCAAAAATAAGTCGGGATAAGGAAAAATGTAACTCGTGCTTAATGTGGAACTGGACCAGTTTTCTCTAAAAATGTAGGTTCAACCTCATTCAGATAATATTCCTCAGTAACCACACCCCCCCAACACACACACGCACACGCACGCACGCACACATGCACACAACATAGCAGTTCAGCAAAATAAATGCTCTTTCTGAGGCAATTTGCAATAGTAAGAATTGCTCTTTTGAAAAAGAAAAAGAAAAGAAAAAAGAAAACACTGTTTTGTCACTAGAGGCCAGAGTTTAAAGACGGTTCTTATTCTTAAGAAACCTCAAACTGGTCTATAATAGCACTATACTAACTTGAAGGATGCAAGATTAAAGAAAAAGCCTGAAGGAATCAATCCATCCAATTTCCAGCCAATACTGAAATTGCTTCACACATCTGTCTAATAAGGAACCAAATGACTTCTGTCACTTCTAGTAACAGAAAACTCAGCTACCTCCCAGAAAACATTTATTTTCTTAGTTACTATATGTGGCACCTGGTTAACACTGGTTGCTCATATAAAGCTGCTTCTTAACTGAAGAACTCTTTTTAAGCCAGTTTTTTTTTAAGTTTTTAAAATTAAATGTTTCAGGTATGACATTAATACTTTTACATATTATCAACTTAAATTTTTGCAACAATCTTATAAATTATTATTCTTTTTTTATTGATGAAAACAAATCCAGGGCATTGTACTTATGAAGAAAATAATTAGCTTTTTTCTTTTTTCTCGCATAGATTCTTTCCATCGCAGAAGACATACAAAACATCTCTTAACTTTCTCTCTTTTTCTTTCTCTCTCTCCTTTTTTCTTCCAAATCCCAGTCACCCTGTGAGGCTCAGAGTTCAAGCCTTTGTAGTGTTGAAAAACTCATGTTATGCTACATTAATTTTTCCTTTCTCTGGACTCCTTGAGACCTATAGTTTGTACTATACAATTCAGCACCAAATCACAAAGTAGCCTACATTTTCTAATTGCTTCATATATATTAGTCCAGTTTTTCAAAACATTTTACTTACTAATATCTTACTTATTCATTCTGTTATTGTTCTCAAAACATTTTGCAATTTAGTAGAGCATCTGGCTGAATTTTAAGAACGTATATTTCAAATGGTTTTAGCTACCAATTGGAGGGCTACCCATGGTTTAATCTCTCTATGTTACAATACCTGTGTTTATGTCTTTGCTTTTCATTTTGTTTTTGATCAGATAATTGGTCTTCCTCTTGCTTTTCAGGGATCAGTTACAGGAAAACACCATTTTTCTTCTTGGTGCCAGGGGGAGAGTATCATGTTTGAGATTTTTTTATATTGCCAAGAGAAACTGGTGCAATGTGGAAAAGAGATACTTGCTTTGTAGTAGTAAATGGTACAAAGTACATTTAATAATCAATCATATTATTATATTTGTAATATCTTGTGGTCACAGAAGATATTTCATATGTTTTTCTTGTGGTTATAGTTGGTTGAATAAAATCTCTAAAAAATTGTTTAAAATTCAGGTAAAAGCAAATCAAAACCACAATGAGGACACCTGGGTGTCGGAGGCCACGCTGGCTCTGACAGGTCCAGGGGTCCCTGAAGGATGGACGGTGTCAGCGAAAGAGAATGAGAGAGCCCCGAGATTTTTTCTGATCACCAGGCAGGCATCTCTGTCCTGTCGGTTTCTGTGTCTTTATTTAAAGGTTCAGCAACAACATGAAGTCAGAGAAAGGAATTTCTACAATGGGAGGCCTTTTGCGATAACAAGTTTTGATATTCTCCAGAATTATCCCAGTCATAGTGAATTTACAACCAAGGAATTAACAGGATGCTCTTAGTGAAAAACAGGATAATATATAGGTTAAGTTGTATATAGATAAGCTAGGAGTCATTCTGTCTGGCTCTCAAGAGGATGAATGTTTCTGAATTGGTTTGTGTGTGGAAACCAACATGGGGGCCCTAAATGTGTCTGTCTTTGCACCTGGATTTATGTTTTAGCTACTCTTATCTATCCTCATCCCAGTTGCCAGTGTAAGGGAGGGTGTGGAATGTAGGCCTTAAGGAAGGGACTGCCATGCTTCACCAATTAGCAAAGCTATATGTAGTAACTATGTTCTGCCCTGAAATAGGCTCTTTGTCTCACGGTCAGGCTCAATTGTAACTCTTGTGTTCTTAACACCCTAAATCTTGGATCTGCAAGGCCCATAGGAAGAGCCTTTTGACAATCATCCATAGAGCTTTCATCTAAAATCTCTCTTGCAAAGGCAGAAATATGCTTTTCCTTATGAGGTATCTGTGTTCAGAATATTGGTCTGATATGGAATATTGTGAGGCCTGGTCAATACCAGCACAACATGAGCCAGTAGTAGCAGGAGATACCAGTTTTCATTTCTCATGGCTGGAGCTGTGCAAACGCTGCCATTTCCTTGCTGTGACTGCCATCCAGAGAGGCCGGTGCGGCTCCCGGCACTTGGGTGGCTCTGTTGGTTAAGCATCTGACTTAGGCTCAGGTCATGATCCCACAGTTCATGAGTCTGAGCCCTGTGTCCAGCTCTGTGCTAATGGTTCAAAGGCTGCAGTCCGCTTCCGATTGTGCCTCCCTCTCTCTCTGCCCCTCCCCTGCTCGTGCTCTGTCTCTCTCCATCTCAAAAAAATTAAGAATATTTAAAAAAATAAACACAATGAGATATCACCTAATGCTTATTATTGAAAAAAAAAAAACCCTAAAAGATAGCAAGTGCTGGTAAGGATGTAGAAAAATTGGAATCGCTGTACACTGTTGGTGGGAATGTAAAATGATGCAGCCACTATGGAAGACAGTACAGAACTTCTTCAAAAAAAATAAAATAAAAATAAAACTACCATTGGATCAAGCAATCTCCCTCTTGGATATTTATCCAAAAGAATTGGTATCAGTATCTCAAAGAGAAATACACACTCTCTTGTTCATTGCAGCATTATGCACAATAGCAAAGATATGGAAACAACCTAAATGTCTGTTGACAGATGAATGGATAAAGAAAATATGGTATATACTTACAATAGAATATTATTCAGCTTTAGAAAAGAAGGAAATCCTACCATTTGTAACAATATGATGGACCTGGAAGACATTATGCTGAGTGAAGTCGCAGTTAGAGAAGAAAGATACTGCATAGTTTCTCTTATATGAGGTCTACAAAATAAACAAAATCATAGAAATAGAGACTAGAATAATGGTTGACAGGAGGTGAGTGGAAGGGGAAATAGGGAGTCTTTCGATGGGTATAAAGTTACAGATACATAGATGAATAAGTTCTAGAGATCTGCTATGAAATAGTGCCTATCCTTAACAATACAATGTTGTGCAGACTAAAACTTAAGAGGATAGATCTCATGGTAACTGTTCTTTATCTTTTGGAGGTAATGGATATATTTATTACATTGATTTTGGCAATGGCAGAACAGCCATATGCATATGTCTAAACTCATCAAAATGTATACATTAAGTATGTGCATTTTTTGTATATTTGGTTTACCTCAATAAAGCTGAAAAAAGAGGTATGGATGAATTTATTGTTTAGGATTACATATACTTCTGTTTTTAAATTTTCAATCTTAGTAAGCTCTGGCAGTATTTGAATAGTTTATCTAAAAGTGAGTGAATAACACCGATGAGAGGACTATAAAAGCACATTTTTTTTTCACTTATGAAAACTAACAATGACAGATTCAGCTAAAATAAGTCCTTTTGGACTCAAAAGAAAAGCTACTAGGTACAGTTGACCTGGTTTCTAAAAATTTGGATTTTAAATAAAAAACACTTTGATGATGTACAATTCTATTTGTATTTCAGGTTCATAGTTTTGTAATTGTAACACAGCCATTTTAAGGCATTTAGCAGTTTCTTCTACGTTAGCCATCTTGTTTCTGGCATACCAACTAGTGTCAGTTAAATAAACAGATGACTTTTCATATAAATTATTTTAGAAATTTACCACACAGGAACTTTGTTTAAATTTCAAATAGTGTCTAGCAATTAGTGAACTGTAAATGTTTCATAGAATTAGAAGGAATGTATGTCTAGTAATGAAAGGGTCACTTTACTGACACGTTATCATCTGACCTCGCTCTGATAGTGCCTATGATGAATCGCATTTTTTCTACTAAAGAATTTTGTTACCTAGCTTAAGCTTTTTTTTTTTCCTAAGTTTTATTTATTTATTTATTTATTTATTTATTTATTTAAGTTTATTCATTTTGAGAGACAACACGGGTGGGGGAGGTGCAGAGAGACAGGGAGAAAGAGAATCCCAGTCTCTGCACTGTCAGCGCAAAGCCTCATGTGGGGTTTGAACCCATGAACTGTGAAATCATGATTTAAGCTGACAAGAGTTGGCCACTCAACTGACTGAGCCACACGGGGCCACATAACTTAAGCTTTTAAAATATAAATGAAAATCTATATACTGATATTACTGATTATCAATAAGAGCAAACAATTTAATTGACAGATACTACAAATGGAAAACTTCTGTACTATTAGTCAACTTTCATTGGTTAGTCTTACATTTGTTAAACAGCAGATTCCTCGATTTCAGTATCCCAATGGCAGGTCTGTTTTCCATACAGAGAATTGGACTAACTAAAAAAATCCCAAAACACTTTGCAGAAAGATACTGAATCACAGTCTAAACATATGTGAAAATATTTGATAACATCAATTTTATTTTCATGTTCTTTTTAATTTACCTAAAATTTTCTAAATTCTGATGCTTCCTGATTTTTTTTCTGGTTATGGAAGCTTTAGAGCACACAATAAAAATATTCTTGAAGTATAAAAACTAGGTTATTTCAATGACTTTTTTATGGTTTGGAAATAAATGATATACATTATTCCTAAAATGTACATCTTATAATTATATTTTCAAGAAAAAGTAAGAAACTGTCAACTGAGTTCTATTATGATACAAAATATACATATTAAATTTATAAGATAATTGGAATTGCACTGGAAGGTACATTATCTTAGGTAAATCTCTTGAGTTATGAATTATGCAAACCAATAGGAAAGTAAAAAGCAAGGATGCAGTTCAGACTTGTTTCCACATGATCAAATTATTTGTTTGTAATGCTGAATACATATCGGAGGAAGAATACTTCAATTTTTCAATATCATTCCAGTGGAAATTGTAGGAATTTAACTTGTACCTATGAAACTTGTGTTCCTTGTTGTCAAGAAATGTTCTGCAAAATGATGCAGTATTTAGATTAATGTTATTTATGTCTTATTGCCATTTCCTGAAAAGTAGAAACCCTTAAGAGTTTGACCAATTAATTACTATGTATTTACTAAGTAGAAAGTACCATAAATATGGTAGAATAGAATTTCTATTCTTTAAATCTAGATACTAAAGTGTAAAATTATTTATATTCATACATACCCCCAAATCTCTCTAGTATAAGACTATAATAAAAGAGAAAAGAACTGTGTGTAAGCCAACACCATGTATAAGACCCAATAATTATCAGAATTTGAGTATTTTCACAAGTTATTTGTCTCTTGCCTCTATTAAATGATAGTGGACTTGCTGGTTTCTCAATGTCTCCAAATAAACCCATTCATTACTACTCCATTCTCCCTAGAAATTAGTGTGGAGGATTCTATTTCTCTTATGATACTGGAGATACTGAATTGACAAAGTAAACTTTTACTTTCCTTTTTTCTCTCTCCTCAAATCATACATATGATACTCAAACTACATTAACCACAGCTATGTTGAATTTAGGAAAGGAGAAATTAACTATTTACAGTCAATTTTTTTCCAGATACTGTGTTACACAGTTCACTTGTTTTATCTTATTTAATTGTCAAAACATCTCAGTGAGTAAATTTACCACAGATGACAAAGTCTGATCAGGGAAGAATTGCTTAATTAGTAGATTTTTTTATACAGATACTAAACTAGTAATGGGTAGAATCATTAGTACGTATGGTATTTTATTTCCTCATCATATTACCACCATGAGTGCTATATATGTATATACATAAGAGGTTCTTAATTTTTCAAAAGAAGTTTAAAATACTCATTAAATCAGGAAACCATACTAATAGTGAAATAGGCAGAATGGAAAGGAAAGTTGCAGGAGATAAGATATGGCAGATTAAAGATGGAACCACTTTCTTACACTCTTCCCTTTGAAAAGTGTAGTCTATGTCACCCCTCCCACTTTGAATCTGAGTGAGTTCTATGATGTTTTTTGCAATTTTTAAAAAATAAACTTCTTATTTTGGAATAATTTTAGATTTACAGAAAAGTTGCAAAGATATATTACCAGAGTACATTTGTCAGAACTAGCAAACCAACATAAGTATATAACTTTTTTTAAAAAAATTGAGGTATAATTAACATATAACATTAGACTAGTTTTAGGTGTACATATTAATGATTTATATTTGTGTATGTTATGAAATGATCACCATAATAGGTCTGGTTAACATTGCACCATATGTAGTTACAAATTTTGTAAAATCTTGCCATTTGTAACAACATGGATAGACCTAGAGGGTATTATGCTAAACGAGCTAAGTCAGGGAAAGACAAATATCACATTTTTTTTTTACTTACAGAGGAATCTAAAAAGCAAAACAAACAGAAAAGCAAAGTAGAGACTGATCCATAAATTCAGAAAACAAGCTGGTTGTTTTCCCGAGCAGAGAGAGATAAGTTGGCTAAAATGAAAGGGATGGAGTGGGTACAGGGTATATATACATAAATAAATTCTACTGCCCATAGGGCAGACATATAATGGGGATTCAATAATAAATATAACATAATCTCTGTCTTCAATTAATTTAGAGTCCTAAGGAGGAGACACCCAGGCAATTAACAAGGCCACCTAATAAAAACTAAATCTTAGAATGAGAGAGCAAAGAAAGCTTTCTTTGTGTATGTGGTAGCTAGCAGAATCACAAATGGGAAGTTAATTATAATTCTCGTTAATAAGTAGATAACAATATCCCTAAAAACTTCAAAATGTGTTAAATATGCTATTTGTGATGTCTGTAACAACCACAGTTTGTTTTTCTTTTAAGAGAAACTGCCCTAACCCATCTTTTTAAGATACAGCTCTAGACCAAATGCAGCCACCTCCTGGATTCTGTTGGGGCCTTTGCCCTGAACTTGAGGGTTGACTTCTAATATATATATATATATATATAATGAATATAAAGGGTAAAATGTATATGTTTAGTCCATGAAGTAACCATTTAAGAGATAGAATAGATTTCCTATGTAATTTCTTGTTTTAAAACTTTAACATACCATCTGCCACAAAGGATGAGAAAAATTAAAGATGATCACTAAGACACATGTCCTTTTTGATTTGTACTGAATGACTCTAAGATGAATGACTACTTTTTAAATGACTATTTAAAAATAATTGGTCTTATGCAACCCTCTCCTATACACTTGTATATGTTTAGAACATTTTCTCCATTATTTAAAACTGTGGTGCTTTTTATTATTGACTGGATGTGTCATTTCTCCTAACCCAATATTTGACAGAAAAAAAATTTTCTCAAGTTGGCATATTTTTCCCAGTTCAAAAATGTTCTAGTGACATTTTGGGCTAATTTTATTTTTACCAGTCAAAAAGTTGTCCTCTTCACTGAGCAAGCTTTATTGCCATGGAAGATTAACTGGGGATGTCAAGAATAAGAAAACATGTCAGACATTTTGTACTCTTTCTGTCAATGGGTCATTCATTTACTCCGTCATTCATAAGGCTAGCTCATTCTTTTAGAAGCAAGAGTCCCAATTTACATTTCTCATATATTTAAATGAACTAATTACTGAGAGAACAGCCAAAAAATATAACACTCAGCCTGGTGTACTAGCAAATGTGAAGGCAAACCATGACAGGTCTTCTTTCTTTCAAAGTGTCTAGGGTTCTTGATATGAATATCCAAGGTGCACTGGAACTATTTGTGAAAAGAGAAGTTTCTCCTGCTGCCAAAGCCACATATTTGTTGCTTTACTCTCCTGGGGTATTGCCATTTGTGAGAACTCTCGGGTATGGCTGGAATCGTTGACCTGATTAGAATGTTCATGAAAAGAAACTCTACTATTCAAAGTGCAGAATATGAAGAAGTACGATCTGCCAGAAAAAAATAACACTTTTATTTCTGTTTAAATCCTTAAGAATAATATCTTTTCCTAGTGGAACTGTTGGAAAATAATATCTTATTGACATTACACTAAGTGTTCTTGTCAGGCTGATAATTATGCCATAAATACAGAGAGTCTGTTTTCTCCACAGGGGAGGAGGGCCTGGGTTCTGATTCCCCCACAGAGGCACAGTCAGACTCTGCCATCATGGAGCCAGGATGGCCTGGGGGCAGGAAGAGGTAGCTAGTACACAGAAGACCTGGACTTTGACTATCTTCTTCTAGGGTCTCATTTTCTTGCTGTCATACCTCTTTTACTTTATTATTTTTTAAATGTTTATTTCTGAGAGATAGAGTGCAAGCCAGGGAGGAGCAGCAAGAGAGACACATACGGAATCTGAAGCAGGCTCCAGACTGAGCTGTCAGCACAGAGACTGATACAGGGCTTGAACCTGCAAACCGTGAGATAATGACCTGAGCTGAAGTCAGACGCTTAACTGAGCCACCCAGGTGCCTCTCTTACTTTCATACTTATAAGTCTTATATTTTTACATCATAGTATTAATAATTATTGCATCAGCATATACTTTAAAAATACTTTAAAAAAAAGACCTGTTCAAAGAATGTTCTCAGAATGAGAGGCTGATTCTTCTGCTGCTCTCTTAGCTTTGTGCTTATCCTAGTAAATTCTCAGGATCTATGACCAGGGACTTTTATGAAAATCCCGTATCTTACAATCTGTGTTTTAGACACAATAAGGACATGCTAAAAAAAAATACATGTATTTTCTCTTTACAAATAGTGTAATCTTAATCTTTGCTCCAAGGTCCGGTCTACCTTGAGTCCTATTTTCCAGTAGCTGTAGAACCTCAAGAAGATGTTTCTTGGACAAAACTCAAGTTTTCTAAAAATTATATTAAATATATTAATAAAAAGGTTAACGGGAAATAATGCAATGATAACATTTTATGTACTTACTATGTGATGGCAGATAGTATTCTAAGTGCTTTATAAGCAATAACTCATTTTTAGAAAGCATAAGATACACAGTGGTAAGTAGGGACCAGAAGAGAGTGAGTCAAGTGAGCACTTAGCTTTAGTGCAAAACTTAAGGATACCAAAAAATTCAGTAATCAAGGTTATTAACGTCGAAGGAAATTAATTAAAAATCAAAATCAGGTAGATCCATAATAAGCAAAATAACAAAATTTTAAAGAAAGACAGATTATTGTTTATTTGTCTTATGATCCAGTGTTATTGTTCAACTGGAGAAGTTGTTTCGACCCCTTTCTGGTCCATTTCTGAGGGTTGACAGTAGTGTGCAAATAGATTTGGGATTCAGGAATACCTATCTATATATCTATCCATCCAACCTCTATCTATCTATCTATCTATCTATCTATCTATCTATCTATCCATCCATCCATCCATCCATCCATTCTCTATCTACCTATCTATTATACACACACACACGCGCGCGAGTTCATATATATTGTGTATATATATATATAACACATATATGTTAGTCTATTTACAAAAGTTTATACTAACTTTCTCCACTTGATTCAAAATATGGGAGACTATTTAGGTAAGTGTACACAGAAACAGATGCTTTTCCTTTGGACTCAGACTCCAGTAAGGCCTGGCAGGGCATTGCTTAAGGCCACCTACCCAGCCAGTAATTGGCAGAGCCAGGATTTAAGCCTAGGTGGTCAGGCATCAGAGTATTAATTTCAACCTAAGGATGGTCTCTGTAGATGACAAATGTGTACAGTCTACATAAAAACAGAGGTTTTATTCCAATGTCTCTTAATCTTCAAGTTGGGAAGACAAGGAACCAACTGATGTTGACAGACTTACTGATTATTCAAAACCTCTGTGCAGAGGGGCGCCTGGGTGGCTCAATTCGTTAAGCATCCGACTTCAGCTCAGGTCATGATCTCACAGGTTGTGGGTTCCAGCCCACGTCGGGCTGTGTGCTGACAGCTCAGAGCCTGGAACCTGCTTTGGATTCTATGTCTCCCTCTCTCTCTGCCCCTCTCCGACTCCTGCTCTGTTTATCTATGTCTCAATAATAAATAAACCCTTTATTTATTTATAAATTAATTAATTAAAAGAAAAACTTTGCGGATACTTGTTACTTGGATATCCTTTGTGGAAATGTGGCAGTCTGTGCAGTTTTCCGTCTCTCTTGGGACTGCTATGTCTCCCCAAATTCAATTTCACTAGTTAAAATATTGTTTCAAGAAAAAAAAATACATAATTTTAAATATTAAATTGTGTCTATCATCTAAACATTTTAAATGTTTAACTCATGAAATCAATAATTTTCAACCTCCAGTAATGTAGTAATCATACTACTATATCTGAAGCAATTTCCCAAAGATACACACCTCTGTGTGATATATGAAATGTACAGGTTGATATTCATTTTAATAACTTTCTTAAACAAAATAAAAATATACATTAGCGATGTGTGGGTATCCCATGGAGTGATTAGTTCACATTGATGTGGCCATTTATAATGTCATCTCTAAAACAAATAGCTGGAAAATTTGTTTCTTCTAAAATTACACAATTTGGAGTTATTTTTATTTATGGCAGTGTTTCATTCTCTTCTCTTTTCTTTAATTAGTGAAGGTTAGCCATATTCATATTTTTAGTGGTTCATAGATAGTGTCGCTGTCAGCGAAAATTGAAAATTAGGTACTGCTTTAGCTGAACAAGTTCATGCAAGTTAGGAGTTTGGGTTTGTTTGTTTTTCTTTTCTAATTTTCATTGTGTTTTTTGGAGCGCTCTTACCAGGAACTTGACATGTGTACAAAATCAAACACATATTTACATATATAAAATACTTAATTTTTATTTTCTCTTGATTGGACATTTGATAGTATGTGTACTCCCAGAATTTTTTTCTGAATTGTGGGGTTCTGAGACTTTTTCTTTCTTTTGGCACCTTCTTCTAAGCTGAGAACACTTTTACATTAATTTAGGTGGTGACCGTGTGGGGAGGGACTTCTCTAATTCTGAAGCACTCCCTTAACTGATTGTAGAAAGCAATCTGGAGAGCTGAGTCAGGCATTGTTATTATAATACAGTGCTGGTTTGTGAATTTGCCTGCCTGTTCTAATTCAGCATCTGGTTTCCCTTCTCTCTCTAACTAGGTTGGCTTTTGGATCATTTAAAAGATGTAATTGTATTAGGTGGCTGAATATGGGCAGAATTGATGCATTACTCTAGAATATCTTGTTTTTCTTTTTCTTCTCTCTTTTCTACATTTCCATTCATTGCTTTGCTCCCTGGCAAAGCACCAAGTTATGTTCAGACCTTTCAGTCTCCTTTGTTGCATCTTCTCCCTTGCTTTGGACAGAATGAGAACTTTCCAAAATAGGCTTATGAACCACAGTTTTCCTGAATGCTATGTAATCAGCTGACCTATTTCAGATGCAGCCTTTTTTTTTCTCTCTCTCTCCACAACATTTCCTGCACAAACATGCAGATATATTTTCATACAGAGATATTTGTATGCTATGCCCAAACAGTTATTTTTACATCCTGATTTATGGCACATATTTTTGGATGTTTTTAGTTATTTTATTTTTCATCTTCTCTTGTGATACGTTTTCTTTAAGTTGGGTGGCTTGTTATTTTTCTGAATGTGGCTTGTGATTCTTTAACACTTCGGTAATTTTTTAAATTTTTTAATTTAAATTTTTTTAAATTAAAAAATTTAAGCTTATCTATTTTGAGAGAGAGACAGAGAGAACATGGGGTAGGGGCAGAAAGAAGGAGAGACAGAATCCCAACAGGCTCCGTGCTGAGCCGTGTATCCGCGCAGAGCCAGATATGGGGCTAGAAAACACAAGCTTGGAGATCACGATCTGAGCCAAGATCAAGAGTAGAAAGAACACTTAACCAACTGAGCCACCCAGACATCCCTCACATTTCTATGATTTTATTTGTACCAGTTCCTTCTCCTAAACAGGCACTTCTTCTGACATGGTTACCATCATCTCCAGTAATGTTTTCCCCAGCCCATTCTTCATCACTAGGTTCAGATAACCCCAAGATGCTTACCATCAGACTCATCCTTTCCTCCTCTGGACTTCATGGCACTTTGTTGGTGTTCTCTATATTCCACAAGACATAAATATTCTTTCTTTACATGGCATCTCTATAGGATATCACCTACAGGAAGATATCATGACATCTGAATATTCCTTATAGTATGTGGCCCAGTTTTTATTTAATGATATAACTTGTCCATATCAGAAGTAAAAGATGAATAATCATCTGTTAAATAAATGTTTAAGAAGAATGCATCTGAAGATGTTGTAATTCAGAGAGTTAGTGAAGACCATTCCTTCCTAAACCTAGGGTTTGAAACCTGACTGCTTTTATGAAGCAAAACTCCAATGGGAGATTCTGAAAATTGTAAAGTGACTCTTCCATTTGTTAGCTGTTTTCAAACAGTGTCTTCTGAGAGGTATAAGTTTTCTATTTGATAGAATGTGTAGGACATTGTGTCAGCCAAATTTACACAGATTCTGTCATTTAAAATATCATTGAATAAATGCAAAGGTTTCTAAGGGCTAAGGAATGGAATACATATCTTACCTGTTCCTTCTTCATATATGAATTTAGTTTCTATTTTTAAAATATTCATTTTATATCTAGGCCGTTTGCAAATGGAATACTAATACTACGGGCAAGCCCTCATCATGAATACTTAACGGTGAAAAAATCTCTCTCTGCAAGTCGCATCTACTTGCATTCCATTGAGTGGTAAAATTTTACCAAAATTGATTAGAAAAAAAATTTTGAGCAAAGCACTCAAAGAAGATTTTTAAAATAGGTCAGTCTTGAGAGTTGAACTGTACTGCTTCAGAAGAAATTATTAAAACCGTGCAAAATTTTATGAATAATATGATTAATTCATAAAACCAGTATTACAAGTGGAATGGCCAGTGAATAAAGCTGTATAGGTAGAACCTAAGAGAAAGCTTGAGTAAAAAATTACAGTAAAAAATGTGAGCATCTTTTGATGAAAAGCTAAGCATATAAGGTGTCTTTAAGCTGAGCTCACCTATGGAAGGTACATATTGAATTTGCATAGTGTGTAGTACCCTTGGAGTACAAGAAGTACTATTGGATTTTTCAGCCCAAATGTATGGTGATAAATTCATTTACTGAGCTAGTGCTAAACACTAGGTCAGACATGGGGAACACAACTGTGAATGTTCGTCTCTTTCATTCATGGACCTCTAATGATTCTTGCATATATAGTCTGTTAATGCTCCTGGGAGTCATTCATTCCAATATGAAGATGGGTAAGTGCATAGCACTACAAGAAAATGAAATCTGAGGTACATCTAAAGAGAAAAAAATGAAGGACCTTAATTTTCCAAATCAGCAATAATGTATTTTCGATAACATTCTATAGACAATAAAATTAGGTGTAATTAAAAGTTTTCATTTTTACTTTTCTTTATTTCCTTAAGTCATGAAATCTCTTTATGCTCAAACACTCAAATAATAGATCATTAACTGTAACTATGTTTGTTCCTTTTCATTGCACTTCTATTTAAAGCATGACAGAGAACCAAATGGCACATTACAAAAAGGTAAAAATTAGTGCAGGCGAAGGATTTCAGGGCAGTGTGAAAAGCTACTTTGCATAATTAAGATTCTGCTAAATATTTCAAGATAGAGGTGGGAGGGGGACACTTCACCATTTTCTCATTGAGAAATCTAATATTTACCATGTTTATATCATGTTAAGAATGTGACCATAATCAGAAAGAACTCTTCAAAAGATGGAAGGAATAATTTACTTAGGTTATTGAGTTGATTTAAGTTTGTATAGACATCAAGAAACATGGCAATCCAGCTTTCAATCTCTGTCAACTGATGGGAACCTAATAAAACAGTGCTGAAAAGTACCTCTGGTAAACGTGGCTTACAGACCATCTAAACAGCTTCTTAAGGGTTTTAGCACCTTCCAATGCCTCCATTTGATGCAGCTTTTTTCTGCATAAGGGATTTAGATTGAGTCCCAGATCAGTAAGTGTAGAACCTAAATTAAGCCTAACATAGCTAAGGGCTATTTATATTCTGTAGAAAGGTGAATAATGGGACAGAGAATGGCCTCTGAAATTTTATGAAGCACTGAATCAATATCAGTAGACTACAAGGAAGAAGAGAATCTTCAGGATGTTTTCTTGTTAACCAGAGGAGGAAATATGTTTTATAGATCTGGGACTTGTTAATGGCAGTAACCTCATATTCTGCTCCTCTTTATTCTCACACTTAGTAAAGTGCTCTAGTTCCTATGGTTGAGAATACATGTCATTAACCAATTAATAATCAGGGAAAGAAAAAAATAGACGATCAGAAAACTTGACATTTTTTTGCTGAAGATTAGAATATCAAAAGCTGAAATATACATGAGATTAAGAAATACATTCTGGACATAACCAGTAAAATCAATCTGACTTTAAAATATTTTGGCCATTCAGTGTTCTGAGGACCAGATTCTGAAAACATTTCTCCTAAGTGTTTATAAAACCAAACCTTTGTTCCATAATATATCCATGTTCACTTGGAATTAAATACATAAACATTAGACAAATGGCACAGTTATCCTAGTCTCTATCAGTAGAACCAACAACATGGTCATGGAAGAACATGATTGGTCCCTTTTAAGACAACAATTTCAAAGAATTTGAAAACATACTTCAAATTTCCCTGCATATTTCTCTTGTTAGCCTGATATTTTATAAAAATGGCTAGGGGGTGACTCAGTCAGTTAAGGGTCTGACTTCAGCTCAAGTCATGATCCCACCGTTTGTGGGTTTAAGCCCCATGTCTAGCTCTGTGCTGACAGCTCAGAGCCTGGAACCTGCTTCGGATTCTGTGTCTCCTTCACTCTGTGCCCCTCCCCCACTCTCTCAGAAATAAACACTTTTTAAAAAAATTCGAAATTAACCTGAAACATTTTTGTTTTAAAACCATAGAGCTCTGTGAGATAATTATTCACTCACATATTAAAATATAGAGGGGCCCCTGGGGGACTCAGTTGAAGTATCTGACTTTACCTCAAGTCACGGTCTTACAGTTTACAAGTCCGAGCCCTGAATCAGGCTTTCTGCTGTCAGTGCAGAGCCTGCTTCGAATCCTCTGTCTCCCTTTCTCTCTGCCCCTCACTACCGTGCAGGTGCTCTCTCTCTTTCTAACACTAAATATATATAAATAGAGAGAGAAAAATATATAAATGCTAGGAAAATACTTTTTTGAAACATACTTACAATTTAATTTTAAATAAAGAGATACTTTTATACCTTATAAGAAACATATTATGCTCCACTAAGGGTTTAACTAAAGACTTTACACAAAGTTTCCTGTATTTTAACAAAGCTTTAACTTTCTTCTTTCAAATATGCAAACCAGCCAGAAGTAAGCTTAAAATCTGAATACAAGAAAATTTAATTCAGTTTAAAAATCACGAAATAATGTTTATTTGAAAACAATGTTAGGTATTTATACAGCAGTTGAGCTTTCAAAGTATCTTTGCATATGTAATCTTATTTCATATTCCCAGAATCCATATGAGACATTTTTATTTCTGTTCTGCAAATGAGAAATCTAAGGCTCATGATGATGGTTGAAAATCTTTTTACAAAGTCAGTAAGAACTAGAGCCAGAATTTGAATTAAAGCCACCTGATTGACTATCCAGTGCACTTGAATGACCCATATGTCTTTGACATCAGCCATTAAAATATTCTGAAACTAGTAATTTTTATAATTTGATTAGTTGAGTAATTTTCATTATTTTTATTTAAAACTACATATGAAGTATAGACATTTAAAAATAGTGAAGCAAAATGAAGTTAGTAAAATTCTCCAGTTATATCTTACCACCCATCAATAACATGCTAATACTAGGTGAATTTTCTCACAGACTCAGCAACACACTTATATATGTATTAAAAACAGGATTACAATTCATATACTGCTTAATAATCTGCTTAATTTTTCCACTTAGTAATGTCATGACTTCCTTTCCATATTATCACATATCCTACATAATCCTAATCATAATCCTACATAGGAACCATCATTTTTTTCATTGTTTAATAACGTCATGTAACCAAAGGGATCTTCTACATCCTGTGGTGAGAAGTAACCTACAGAAAAAAAAAAATCTTTCCATTGCCTAAATCAAAATTAAAGTTCCAGAAGACATGGATTTCCACTTCATGCTGAGTTTTCCAGAAGCCCCAAGAATCAACATATTGTTTAGTTTTTTCTCATAAGAGGTGGGGGGAGGTGAACAAGATGGAAAATTTCAGAAAGCAATGTCAGTAGGGTTTAATGAAGCTCATTTCTCAATAAGATATGGTAAATGGGAGATACATTTGTCTCAATGCCAGCCATCCTTTTGATAACTTATATAGATATTTTTAGGGCAATGTACATGCACAGAGATTTTGTGAAAAAGAACTTAATTTCCTAGGTTATTAAGTGAAGGATTCATTGAATATTCAAGTATTTATATTATTAGATGTTGCAATATACCGAATTACATAAGGAGGTCTCTAAAAAGTAAATAACTTGACTTGAAAAGAGATAGAACAGCTAAGATTGATGAATGGTATTTCATATTCATTATACCTTAAAATATTAGCATTTACATTTATAGAAATACTTAATGTAATTTTTCATAGCAGGACCCATATTTTCTTAAAATACATATCATCCTACATCAAGGATGACCAGAGTCCCATTTAAAGCGAAACTGAGGAGTTTTCAAGATGTGGGACTACAAAGGCTAAATTAGGGGAATGTTTGGCACAGATCAGATGGCTGGTCTCCTTACTGCCTTTGGCCTCACTGTCCAGGCAACAGAGAAATAACTGGGATATGATTGGAAGTATGAGGATAAAGTTCTGTAGGCAAATAAAAATCAAAACTAACAGAAACTTATTAAGGTCCATAAGCAAAGGCAGGCTGCTGGTCGATCTAGGAAATAATATCCAAAAGAGCTTTGTTACCTAGAATTTCATCACTGGTCAATGGTAATAATACATTCAAGCCTTCAATAAAAATTATCTTTTTTCAAGGATTTACTGAAATGATTTAGTACATAAGAAATACATCTGTCTCTGTTTATAGATGACATAATTATCTACTTAAAAAAACCTAAAGAATCCTGGAATTAATAAATTTAGCAAGGCCAGAGGATACGAGATCAATATGCAAAAATCAACTGCTTATCTATATACTAGCAATGAATGACTGGAATTCAAAATTTTAATAGTAATAATAATGATAATAATAACCATTGTGACATAAAAAAAAAACCACACCTACTACTATGCTCAGAATGTTTGTGGCAGTCTCCTTCCCCCCATCCTGCCCCATTCATACGTTGAAATCCTAACCATGATGTGATAGGATTAGGAGGTAAGACTTTTAGTAGGTCATGAAGGTGGAGCCCTCACGAATAGCATTAGTGCTCTTATAGAAAAGGCCCTAGAGCTTGTTTGCCCCTTCTACCATGTGAGGACACAGCAAAATTACTGGCTAAAACCAGGAAGAGGCCCCTCACCAGAATGTGACCCTGCTGGCAACTTGATCTTGGACTTCCCAGAGTCTAGAATTATGAGAAATAAGTGATGTTTACAAGCTGCCCCATTTGTAACATTTTGTTATAGTGGAGCTGGGGCACTGGGGAACAAGAGCACCTGGCTCTGGGGGTCCCAGGCAAACCAGGTTTCACCACTCACCACTGTGAAACCAGAAAGGAATTTATTTCTGTGAGGCTAATACCCAGGAGACTGCGATATCAAAGACTGCCTCTAAAATGCAGAAAATACTTTTATAAGGAAAATGGAGCAAATGTGGTGGGTACATGCAGGTAGGCAGTGAAGACGGAATCTATCATTGTCTTGGAGTCAATCATGGACAGGTCTTGCTGGCTCAGGGGAGTTTTTATTGCTTGAGGGGGTAGTTTCAGTTCCCATCAGGGGATGCTTTGCCCCAAGCCAGGACACCAGATGGAAAGAAGAACTCAGCTGGAAGGTTTGAGGTCAAATTGGAGGCAACCAAATTCCTCTTTCAAGAGCAGCCTGAATGGACTAAGAAATCTAGGCACAGATCTAACAAAATATAATTTGTTTGGTGAAAATGTAAAACCCTGATTAATACATAAAAGAAGACCTAAATACATAAAGAAATGCATTGTGTTCATAGATTGGGAGACCCAGTATTGTTCAAATGTTGCTTTTTCTCAGACTGATCTATAAATTCAATACAAGCCTAATCAAAATCCTTGTAAATATGGACAAGCTAATTTTTTAAATTTAGAAGTGGTTCAGATGTAAATGACAGCGTATACTCTTGACAGGAACATTTGCATTTGTTTTATTTTTTCATTGGATGTCATATTTCAAACACGCAATTTAGTAAAGTCAATTTGATACAGTTTAACACATAAAATCAATGCTATTTTAACTAATACGCAGATTAATAAATTGAGGATTATAAGCATCACCCAAATTAACTGTCATAACTCATGTCCATATACGCCTGGTTTTATTTCAGGAGCTTCTTTACAATCCTTTAGATTTATTTGTCACCCCATTTCCATAGGATCCTAATCACTAGAGCTTAATATTTATTCTTGATAGGTGGTAAAAATTCTCCCACTTTGTTGTATTGAATTTCTCCTATATGCTACTTTTGATTATCTTCTGGCCCCTGAAATGCTTGCTCCACCCTGACTCCAACATAAACGATCGTGTGTGATCATCACCAAGATGCCAACACCTGGATTTTCTGGTTTTTCCCAATATTTTAGAATTTTTTAAAAGTTTATTTTAAAAAACTTGTTAAAATAAAAAGTGAGCAAGGGAGGGGGAGAGAGAGGGAGGGAGAGAATTTCAAGTAGGCTCCACGCTAACAGTGACATGGGTCTAGAACTCACAAACTGTGAGATCATAACCTAAGCTGAAGCCAAGGGTCCAGCACATAACTGACTGAGCCACCCATGTGCCTCCCACTATTCTAGATTCTGATGTAAGTACCATGTGGGAATCCATGAGACAAGGCTTTTCCATCCACTCCCATAGGCCAGGCTATCTCCCCACGATGCCAAATTTGAGATAAGAGGTATGAGGGAGCTGACAGATAAATGCCTTCTCTATTCTTTTCCTGCATGGACTTCTGAGACAAGGCAATTTTGAACAGTCTGCTCAGGTGAGCGTGTGTGGCCAAAGTACTGGCTGCATCTCCTTATGTAGCAGTGGCCAGTTTCACAATGCATTACCTTTGCTTCCTAGTTTTTTCCCTGCTTCAAAGAGTTTTTTCCCCCTTATTTTCTACTTTGATATTCAAACTCACAATAAGGAAGTAGTATTTAATGTTTTTTCTTCATACCTTTTTCTTCTTATTTTTTAATGTTTATTTATTTTTGAGAGAGAGAGACAGACAGAGAGCAAGCAGGGGAGGAGTAGAGAGAGAGAGGGGGACATAGAATCCAAAACAGGCTCCAGACTCTAAGCTGTCATCACAGAGCCCTATGAGGGCTTGAACTCACATGATATCATGAACCTGAACCAAAGTTGGACGCTTAACCAACTGAGACACGTAGGTGCCCCTTCTTCATACTTTTTTTCTAGGAAAATTTGATTAAGACCACTATTTAGCTACTTTTGCCTTTTGCCTTTCCTACAGATTCATAAATTCCTACCTCACAGTTTGTTAAGTTTCATCACAAATAATGTTATTAAAAAACAATCTGAGAATAATCAATGTCACTAAATATCGGAGACTTCAATTAATTGATGTGGTATAACTCTCCCTTTCAGATTTTTTAGTGCTATGGTAAATGTTTCATAAACTTTTGGTAGATTATGTCTTTACGATATTTTTATATCACATGACATTTATTTCTCATTCATTAAGTTTATGTATAGGAATACAGTAATTTTTAGATCTTGATTTTTAAATCCAGTATACTTGCTAAACCTGATAATGTGTGTTCACAGAAGCATGAATGTATGCATGCACACACACGCACACACACACACACACACACACACACTTGGCATTTTAGGCTAACTGGACTCTCCAGTGACATATTAAACATAAATGGTGTAAATGGGAATCCTTGACTTATGCCTAATCTCTAAGGAAAAAAAATCAACATTTAATTGCTATTTTTGCTCGAAGTTTCTTGTACATATCTTTCATTGGTTTGAAGAAGACATGCACTTCTGGTTTACCAAGATATTTTATCATGATGGATTATAAATTTCATCATATGCCTTTTCTACATAATGTAATAATTTCAGTGACTGAGTTTAAAACAAAACTAACCTTGAATTCCTGTGATAAACAAAAGTGAACAGAATGTAATATTATCCACCCATGCTGTGACATTTGCTTTGCTTATATTGTCTTTAGGATGTATGGGAAAATGCTTGTTTGTAATTTTCTTATATTCTTCTTAATCAGATTTTGACTCAAGATTAGGCTCATTTCATATATTGAACTATAAAATGTTCATGCTTTTTCCATTCTCCAATAGAGTTTTACATAAGGTGAGTGATATTTCTACGTTGACTATTTGGCAGAACTCAACTGATGAAACCATCTAATCAAGAGGAGCATTTGTGAAGAGTTTTACTTATTCATTTGATTATGCATACTAAATTTATTTCATAGTTCTATAATTATGTGTTTGGTTAAATTTCTACCTGTGTCAGTTTGGGTCATTATATTTTTGGTTCACCCATTTAATTTCCATTTTCTAATTTGGGACATAAAATGACTCATACTACCCTTTGGTTGGTTCATTGGTTGATTATCTGCAACACCTCTAGCAATGTTGCCTTTATCTCTTCTGACTTTGGTTATTTGAATGTTCTCTCACATTTTTACTGTTCACTCATGCCATAACTACCTCATTTTAATTAGATATTTCAAAATATGAATTTTTTGGTCCTAACCATTGCTTATTTTCTACTTTATTAATAAGTGTTTTCTCTATGATTGTCTCCCCTTCAACATTCTCCATGTTTACAGTGCTACTTTTCTAAATTTAGCTTTTAACTTTTTCTTTCTCTAATATTACATTTACATATTTTAAACTCATTCCATGTTTATTATACATTACTTTATTAACATCCCTTTGAAGTTACTTAATTTTCAATGTATTAACCTTTTTTTTTTTTTTTTTGCTTCCTGGTTGATTGTATACTTTTACTATTATAATCCAGTTCTCCACATACTAATTTAGAAGCTACATAGTGTTTTTATTCTTTTAAATGTTACCCTAGTAATTACATCTTGTAGAACCCTTCCTGTATACTTCTGCTCATTCTGATTGCATTGTTAATCCACTTACACACTCTCAGCTATGGCCTAATATTTGCCAAATAAATCTAGAACTATTTGCTTGATTTTAAGCTTCTGATCTGACTTTGACTATTTCAATCTTATCTAGCACAACTTTCTTTTTTTTTTATTTTTTTANTAAGCAAAAGTCGGACGCTTAACCGACTAAGCCACCCAGGCGCCCCATAGCACAACTTTCTTTAATACTCCACCATTCATTCTAGACTAAACTTTCCACTATTCCTCTCTCTTTGCCCTGTTTTCCTCTCTTCATTCTACTTGGAATGTTTTTGTTTAATATCAAAAAACTGGAGTCATCTTATAGTCGTCAGTCCCCAGTCCACATAATGTCAATCAATTTCTTAATTTTTTTTTTGAGAGACACAGAGAGAGAGCATAGCAGAGGAGGGGAGAGAGAGAGAGAAAAAAAAAAAAACTCAAGCAGGCTCTGCACTGTCAGCTCCGAGCCTAACATGGGGCTTGAACTCACAAACCCATGAGATCATGACCTGAGCTGAAACCAAGAGTCGGATGCTTAACCATCTGAGCCACCCAGGTATCCCAATGTCAATTTCTCATTGGCTTCCCTGACTTCTCCAATCAAAAACTCAGTTATCATTCCTTTCAACTTCTTGGCACTACATATGTGAGTCAAATTCAATTGTAAATTACCTGTCTTTGAACATGTATCACTTTTGTTCTCCTAAAGAATATGCATGAACCATCTTTAGATTTCTCATCATGCTTGGTTAATTGTTTTGCACATAGTAAGTGCAGTAGAAATGTGGAAAGATTGATTGAATAAATGAATAAATAAATGAATGAATCAGTTGGCATAAGACAATGCCACATTGTCCTTGGCTGATTGGAAATTGGCATCCATTCAGTGAACACTCTAAATTGTTTCCACAACAAAGTAACATGCTTCATATAGTAGATAGTCAGTGATTGATCCTATTAAATTGGAACAGCACCTGTTTCTCTTTTAATGTATTTTCAGTGCATATCAACCATGCTTGATAATGCAGGCTTTAATTGTTCTAAATTGGTTTGAGTCTACGGAAATAATAAATGAAGTAATTTTGTCTTCAAAGACAATGGACTTTAATGAGAATATTTCTGTATCTGGCAATTTGCAGTCATAATTTATTTATAGCAAGGCTTATGATTCATCATTACAATTTCTTTCAAGTTTTGTGAGAAAAATCATCTCCATGAGTACAAGAGCCTTATTCTGGCAGCTGTTCTTCACTAGCTGATATTTTCTGCAAGCTCTAAACTTAACATTAGCAGCTTTCAGCTTATTTTTTCTTTGTTTACATTTGAAATATGTTCACCCTGTAAAAGCAGTCTCATTATAAGAATGCAAGAAAGATATATATGCCATTGAAACCAGGCCTGTTAGCAAACTCTAGTCTTCTCTTACCTTAGGTGAGTATGTTGGTAGGAGGTTTCCTTCCCCTTTGGTGAGAATCTATAAAAAGAAACTGGATCAAAAATTTTTTTGCCCAAAAGGCTCACTGTGCTCAAAGGGTTTGTCTAGAAACCATTTGCTTTGTGAAGATTTAGCCACTACCCAAAGATTCTAAAGTAAAAAACAATGACTTGTTTTTTCAAGTAATTGTAATCTCTGTTGCTGGAGAGGGAAAGGGGTTGACATTATTGCAGCACTATAGTAGTACATTTAACCAATTTCAATCTCTGTTTATTACTTTCATTCTATCTGTGTTCATTTTGTGACAGATCCATCATGAATCTATAAGGCAATTCAGAGGCTGGGGAATACCTACATAAAGGCTAACTGCCTGAAACGTTATAGCTGCATACAAAACCACTTGGGAGACAATAAAAGGCCATGGCGTAACAGGAGATGGGAGAAGAGGGTGGCTGTTCAACTTACTCCCTCTTCTTGCAGAAGTATCTAGCTAAACTGATGCTCAATATATGCAGGTCATATTAATTCTGATATCAGTTTGTTTTGACATTATTTGACATTAACTAACACAGACACACACATACACATCCATACTCACACTCATTTGTCCCATCTGTATTGAAATTAATTCCTGTAAATGTTAAATAGAAAAGTCAGGACTTTTCCTTAGGAGATGAGTCAAGTAATGTCAGACACCCTTTTTGGTACAGTGCAATGTGGAGAAGAACGTGCAGACTCAGTGCTGAGAAGAGGCATTCCAAACCAAAGACTTAGAGGTTGGAGCTTTAGCCTCAAATTAAAACAATCAAATGAACACATAAGCATGCAAAAATGAGACATGAAACAGCCACAGTTTGTGTGAGAGTATGCTTGTCTAATCATAAACAAATGATAAATGTACCTTTTCTCTTGAGATGAGATTCTTCATAGATTAATAACACAAAGTAGTAAGAATAATATGTACTTTGGAGTTGGATAAAATTTCCCATTGCAGATACAGTACTTATTAGTGTTGACAAATCACTACACCTCTCTGAACTTCAGTTTCTTTTTCTGATAGTGAAGTTAATAAACCGATGGCATAAATGAATGAGAGGATTAGTAGAAATGACATGTAGGAAGTGTTTGGCATATAGGAGGCCTTAGGATATATCTGTTCTGTCTCTGAATTGTAATTGTCTTGTTTCCCATTAGAAAACAAAGAACTCAGTTGCACTGAAAAATGCTTGAGTATAGGGAGGTTTCAGTCCTCGTATGGACTATCTTAAACTTATAAGATGTAAGACCTATTATCACAAGATATTTTTCCATTTATTGGTGACTTCTTTAATTTCTTTCATCAATGTTTTACATTTTTTAGTGCTGGGGTATCTCACCTCCTTGGTTAAGTTTATTCCTCAGTATTTTATCCTTTTGGATACTATTATAAATGGGATTTTCCCTTTAGTTTCTATTTTGGATAGTTCATTGTCAGTGTATAGAAGTACAACTAAGTTTTTCACGTTGATTTTGTATCCTGCAACTTTACTGAATATTTTATTAGTTTTAAAAACTTTTTGGAAAGGGATCTTTAGGGTTTTCCATATAGGAGATCATGTCATCTGCAGAGATAATTTTACTTCTTGCTTTCTAATTTGGATGCGCCCCACTCTTTTTTTCCCTTGTTTAATTGCTCTAGCTATGATTTCTAGTACCATGTTTACCAGGAGTGGTGAGCATGGGCAATCTTGCCTTGTTCCTGATCTGAAAGAAAAATTTTCAGCTTTTTCTATTGGTTAAGATATTAGCTGGGCTGTCTGGGTGGCTCAGTTGGTTAAGCATCTGACTTCGACTCAGGTGACAATATTATGGTTCCTGAGTTTGAGCACCATGTCAGGCTCTGTGCTAATAGCTCAGAGCCCGAAGCCTGCTTCAGATTCTGTGTTTCCCTCTCTTTCTGCTCCTCCCCCACTCATGCTCTGTCTCTCTCTCTCTCAAATATATAAATAAATGTTAAAAATTTTTAAAAAGGGGCACTTGGGTGGCTCAGTCAGTTGAGCATCCAACTTTGGCTTATGTCATGATCTCACAGTTGGTGGGTTTGGCCCTGTTTTGAGTTCTGTGCTGACAGCCTAGAGCCTGGGGCCGCTTCAGATTCTGTGTCTCTCTCTTTTTCTGCCCCTCCCCTGCTCATGCTCTGTCTCTCAAAAATAAATAAACATTAAAAATTTTTTTAATTATAAAAAAGATGTTAGCTGTTGGCTTTTCATATATGACCTTTATCATGTTGAGGTGAATTCTTTCCATTCCTAGTTTAAGAGTCTTTATGAATGAAAGAGTGTTATATTTTGTCAAATTGTTTTGTATCTATTGAGATAATCATATGATTTTTGTCCTTCATTCTGCTAATGTGGTATATTCCATTAATTGATTTTTGTGTATTGAGCCATTCTTGTATCCTAGGGATAAATCATACATGTTCATGGCATATAATCCTCTCTTCAATGAGTGGTTCTGAACAATCTGGATATCCACATGCTGAAGATGCAATTGTATCCTAACCTTATGCCATACACAAAAATTAACTCAAAATTCATTACACATTAAATGTAAGATCTGAAACTGTAAAATTTGTAGAAGAAAATGAGGGGGGAAATTTTGTGGCACTTTTTATTGGCAATGATTTCTTGGACATGACACCAAAAATACAAGCAGTAGCAGCAAAAGTAGACAAGTGAAACTCCAGTGAAATAAAAAAGCTTTTATACCACAGAGGAAACAATGAATAGAGTAAAAAGGCAGCCTGAAAAATGGGAGAAAATACTTGCAAACTCTGTATCTAATTAAGAATTTAATATCCAAAATCTGTAAGAACTCCTACAATTCAATATTTTATTTTTTTAATTTAAAAAAATTTATTTGAGAGAGAGAGAGAGAGAGGTGGGGAAGAGGGCCAGAAGGAGAGAGAGAGAATCTCAAGCAGGCTCCATGCTAAGAGCAAATTTGGGGCTTGATCCAATCACTGTGGGATCATGATCTGAGCCAAAATCAGGAGTTGGATGCTCAAACAACTGACCCACTCAGAAGCCCCTATTATTCAATATTTTAAACATCAAATAATTGGATGAAAGATGGGAAAAGGACTTCAATAGAAATTTCTCCCAAAATATACAAATTACCCACTGGTGTGTGAAAGATAGTTAACATCACTGATCACTATAGAAATGCAAATCAGAAATAATTTAAAAAAATTTTTTAAATTTATTTTTGAGAGAGAGAGACAGAGAGAGCACATGGAGGAGGTCAGAGAGAGAGAGAGGCACTGAATCTGAACCAGGCTCCAGTCTCTGAGCTGTCAACACAGAGCCGGTTGCGGAACTCGAACCTATGAAATGTGAGATCTTGACTTGATCAGAAGTCAGACTCTTAACCAACTGAGCTACCCAGGTGCCCCTGCAAATCAGAAAAATCTATAAATTATTACATTTTATCTAGCTACATCTAGCTATATCTACCTATATAGCTATTGAATTGGTGACCGTGTGTATTTACATTTAGTCTAATGGATTCCTCAGTTCTGTTTTAGCAAAATAATAATGATAAATATTGGTAGAGGAGTTAATGTGACTAATAGCCCACTTCCGCTACCACTGCTGACAGATAAATCTCTAGTAAAGAAATGATTGCAGTCAAGAGCATTATCACCATGCCCCAGAGATCTCTAAAGTCTTAATCAAAATTCTTTTTGTTAAGTCATTTTTAACAAACCACCTTTACAATTTGAAAAATAGTGATCATCTACTACTGAAGAGACATTTTATTTTACTTTTTAAAAAAATATTAAAAAAATTTTTTTACTGTTTAATTTATTTCTGAGAGAGAGAGAGAGAGAGAGAGAGAGAGCAGGGGAGGGTCAGAGAAAGAGAGACACAGAATCTGAAAAAGTCTCCAGGCTCTGAGCTAGCTGTCAGCACAGAGCCTGACACGGGGCTCAAACCCATGAACCGTGAGATCATGACCTGAGCCAAAGTTGGACACCTAACCGACTGAGCCACCTAGACACCCTTATTTTGTTTTACTTTTAATCTTTTAGGTGTATGACACTGTCTGTATATCCCACCTGCTCTTTCATTCATTTTTCAAATATTAGCTCCTTTAATTCACACAAAATTTCCTGTGATGGGTGCTACTATTTTCCCCACTTTTCAGAAAAAGATACTGGAAAACTCGTGTGGTTAAGTAATTTGTCCAAAATAATGCAGCTATGGGGCACATGCCTGGCTCAGTCAGTAGAGCATGTGACTCTTGATCTGAGGGTTGTTAGTTCCAGCCCCATATTGGGTGTAGAGATTACTTAAAAATAAAAATAATCCAGCTAAGTTGCGGATCCACATTTCATGAGTACATTCTGAGTCCTTAGTCCAAATGCTCCCTGCCCCAAATCCAAGTTAAATTGTTTATTTGCTTATATATTAGTACACATTTTTGTTGTTATTATAAGAAAAAAATTGTTAATTTTAATGACACAGTTTTTGATAACTAGGGGGCCCATGCAGTTGGTTTCCTTTAGTTTTGAGGCTGATAAAATCACCAGAAACAATTTCCAAGCTTGTTAATGAGAAAGTGTGTTCCGCTATATTTGTTCTGTCTTCTTATTCTAGTTATATAATTACTTAGAGTATGTTCATAGGAAATTCCTATTCCCTTAAAAATAAGCACAGGTTACAGACTCAGCACTGTTTCCTGCCAAGTCTTTGAGTTACTGCTCTTGCTAATAGCCCCAGTAGCCCAGGAACTAGCTATCAAGTTTTTAAAGATGGGGAAATAATTGATACCACAGAATTCTAGAACTATGTGTAAGTTGGAGATAACAGATATAAAAACTCAAAACTTTCCAGAGCAAGCAAATCTGGAGAAAGGAAATGGTTACATTCCTGGAGAAAACTCTAATTTCTGAGGAAGCAGAAACTCTTCTCTCCACTGGAATGAGTGAAATACAATCTAGATATAGTTTTCTGAATTCTAATATTAAATAAATGTGTGATATTTGCCTTCCTTCCAAGACACTAGAATCTACTGATTTATAAATGATTTGGAAATAGATACATAAGTGAGTTTCCAAAGATGAACATAAACCAGGAAAGGATTGTGTCAGAGGAATCAAGGGAAGAAAATGTTCAAGGAAGTTTTTGCCAATAGCATAAAATATTCCTCAGAGGCAGAGAAAACATGTCCATTGAATTTTACACATTTGTTGTGAATTTTTTATTTCAAATATTTTTTTATTCAGTAAAAACTGATATTGCAACATTAACAAGTTCTAGAATTGGTGCAACTGTGAAAATTCCTATTTATAGGGAAATTGGCTAACATTATTATACCTTACTTCGAATGTTTGCTTATAAGGATAAACAAGGGTATTAGGACAGCTAGTGGCACTCAGTCTCTACAAACACTTAGGAGTCTGTATGGGGAGTAGTTTATGATTATTTCCAATTTCCTTGAGAGTCTGAGTTTGGATAGCGTCAGTTTTGAGCAATGGGTTCTGGAGAGTAACCCTTTAGGAAAACCTCCTATGGAGCAGGAAAGCTCACCATGACCCAAGGGCTAGTGAGCAGAAGTAAACTAATAATATCTAGTAACATCTTTTTACTCTACAGTGTTTTGTACATACACTGGAAAAAATGTGTTATGCTGCAACATCATCTAAAGGGCTCAGCATGGAGACTATAATGAACACGCACTGTAATGTACTGGGCTCTGTACATTTGAATAGCTGTTTTCCCCCGCTTGATAAGCTGTCCCTTCTCCACCTTTCATGTATCAAAAATTAACCCAATTTCCTCCATCGGGAACTCTTCCTGACTCCACAGACTGAATTAAGAATCTCTTTATTTTCCCATATAGTAGCTTGTGCATGATCGAATCAGAACGATCAGTTTCCAAAATAGGTTATGAACTCTTCTAAGGTAGATTATTCATCATTTTATCCTTGTCTACTGCCTGATATATTATGCGCCTTAGTAACTATGGCTTAACTGAACTAACCTCCTAAAGTTGTGTTAAGAAAATATCAGGGGTGTAGGCAGCTTCTGAAATGGTTCCCAGTAACACCCACCTTCTCAAATTCATACTCTTGTGTGGGCTGGACCAAGTGACTTGCCTTTGCGAAATAGAATACAGCAAAATAAATGGGATGTCACTTTTGATATTAGTTTTAAAAAGATCTTGAATTCTATGTTGCTCATTATTTCTCTCCTGCCCTATTTTTTGCAAGCTCTGATGAAGTAAGCTCTAATGTTGAGAGCTGCACTATGGAAAGGGCCATGTGGAAAGGTATTCAAGGTATTCTCCAGTCATCATCCAGTGAAGAACTACTGACTCTCAGTCTACTGACCCATGAGGATATGAATCCTGCCAATAACTTGTAAATGATCTTGGAAGAATACCTACCCCATTCAATTCTTAAGTTGACTGTAGCACAGGATGATGTCTATTACAGCCTTGTGAAAGGCACAAAGCCAGAGAACTGACAGATAGTAAGTGCTATTGGTTTAAGCCGCTGCATTTTGGAGTATTTGTTACATAGCAAAAGCTAAATTACATAATTATTAAGCCAAAGCCCAATATCCACCCCCAAATTACTCATTTTTGTTAAACAGGTATAAATCACCTTGATGTGTTATGTGCAAGACGTGGAAAGTGAAACTTTCTCATAGGCATCTAGACACAATAGTGAACGATAGCAAAAGAGGGTCTATGTCCCATAGAAAGAGAATGTATCCTAGTATCTGCATTTTATATTCTTGAGAATTGATTAGAGGTTGTGCAACAAGAGTAAAGACTAATAATTCCTCACCAGGTGTGGTCATAATTTGGGATCTTTTTACAGTTACATGTTAAGTGAGGGACAAAGAGTTTGAGCAGTTTTGAGAGTATACGACAAAAGAATTATATATCAAGAAATACAATGTACTTTTGTATTCTCAAATTTAGTTTCTTTCTACTGTACTATGCTGTCCAGCCCCATGTCAAATACCAGTCTTCCAAGAAAGAAAAAATATGTGTAAAGCCTAAATTTGTCTATAAATAATTCACTAGAATTCTGTGGAACTTACATCAGTATCTGAGTTTCTACTTGTTCTTGAATTGAGCAAGGAAAAAGACTGAACAATAAGTCTTGATTGCAGAGATGGAGACAAAATTGCATGCAGAAGAAATTGTTCTATTGGTTATGATGTAGCTGGACAGCAACTTTGAGTTTCACCTTGATGGCCTTTGTATCATATTTCTTTGGTACATTGCAGAGAGATAAGAGGAACAAAGCTCAAAATAGAACCAAATAGATCTCTTAATGGTAGAGAATACAAATTTGGACATGGAAAGTGATGGTGACAAATCATTGAACACATTCAATAGAAACCACACTGGAGACAAAGCACAAATATTCAATGGTCTATATTATATTTGTTGAAACAGAACATATAATCCAAAGTATAAATAATGATACAAGGTTAATGTTAGGACAAAAATCACTTCAACATAAAACTTAACTATATTTTACATCTAAACAAGTTTTTAACTAAGAATAATTATTTCATTTTATTTATTTAAGAGAGAAAGAGAACATAAGTTGAGAGATGGGGCAGAGGGAGAGAGAGAAAAAATCTTAAGCAGGCTCCACGTTCAGCATGGAGCCCAAAGTGGTGCTCGATCCCACAGCTCTGGGATCATGACTTGAGACAAAATCAAGAGTCTGACACTCAACGTATTGAGCCATCCAGGTGCCGCATGCTTTTTTAATTTTTACAAGAACCCTGTGAGAGATGTCTTTTTAAAACTGTAACAAATTAGGGCATGGATTGGATTTGAAATTCAGGATTTAAAGAAACAAGAAGACACCAGAGAGAAAGCATTCCAATGATTTTTATCAGCAAAAACAATGTACAGATCATTTAGGGAACAATGGAGAGCCTGTGTTGAATGAGAGAATAATGTCTCTGGAATGGCAAATCTAGACTTTTTATTTTGTTCATTTTGTTTTGAATTAACAGAAGAGATGAAAATTGGAATGGGGGCGCCTGGGTGGCTCAGTCGGTTAAGCGTCCGACTCCCGCTCAGGTCTTGATCTCATTGTTCGTGGGTTCAAGCCCCGCGTTGGGCTCTGTGCTGACAGCTCAGAGCCTGGAGCCTGTTTCAGATTGTGTGTCTTCCTCTCTCTCTGACCCTCCCCTGCTCACGCTGTCTGTCTGTCTCTCTGTCTCTCCCTCAGAAATAAATAAAATTAAAAAAAAATTGGAATGAAGGGATCCACAAAATACTGGTTTCCTCATCAAATTCATCTTCTCTTACTTATTATTGTAATGCTTCTTATTCTATTTTCACTTATTTTATCAATGAACTTTGCATCATTTGATATTTCCTACCAAAAAAATATTTTTAATTTTTAATACTATCCCCTTCAAAATTCACTTTTTTCTGTCCATAAACTTTAATTAAAACTTTAAATATTTTCATTGCTAAAAATGCATGTAATAAAAAGGGGAAAGTAAAGGAAAGTAAATGCTTATTATTCTTATTCTCTTTTTTCCAGTTCCCTAACTGCATTTATTTCATGAGTTTGTCCCTCATTAATTACAGTTGGCAATGGATTCATTGTAAGATTAACTAAGCAAAGCCAAGGCCATTAATTTGTAAGTAACTTCTATTCATTCTTCATTTATACTGCTGCATATAAGGTCATGCTTTTACGCCAAATTAATGCAACTATAAAAAGCAGGAAGACATTTATTAGCAAAACACTCATAAAACTCTTTGACCTGGTGGTCAGAGACTGCACAATATGAGGAGTAAAGCCACAAATTAACAAAGCCCTAAACTATTATAAATTTCACAAATCAGGATGATGGAAGAACTGTTAAAGAGTCAAAATAATTCCTTCCTTTAAATTTATTTTTTACCTTGTTATATCCAAGTCTAGAGTAAGTGATATATTTGAATTTTTCTGCTGAGTTTGTTTTATATTGTTACATTTAAATATATTATTAAAGTAAAAGTAAACAAAGGCTTTTTAAAACTAAAAAATTACATATCTACCATTTTTACTTTTTTTGTATTTTATTATTTATTTTATCATGAGTATTTTCCACTTTCTTTCTTTTTTTTTTTANTTTTTACTTTTATTTCTCTTTCATAAATCTCAACCTGAAGAACATTCTGTAGTAATGAATGTGGTTTTAGCTCTTGACAAAAAACTATAATTTTTATTTGTGTATTGAAGTAATGTCTGTTTCTATATATTTAATTTAAACAAGCTTCTCATGTGAAAAGAATCAAGTATTAAAAATAAGAAAAAATAAAGGTGGTTATTATTTTCAAACATCTAGTATAAAATATAAAACTTTTAAAGCTTAATTTAAGTACAGCGAGTCTAATTTGTTCTTTTCTCTCCAGAATCATGTAAGTCTAATTTTAAGGTACCTCACAAGTAAGAAGATATATTATAAGATGGCATTTGATATTTCAGACACAAGACATTTCAGTAGAATGTGTAATGAAAAGTTTGAATTATTTTATTTCATGAAACTGTTTGCCATTTGTCTGATTATTGCTAAGTAACAAATCACCTGATAGCAGTATCTGAAAACTTCATTCTTTATTTCACTCACAAATCTGTGGGTTGACTGGACTATAGGCATTTTTCATTTGGAGTCTTTTTTGCAGAGTGAAGAGTCTTTCTCATGTAGTTCCAGTCAGATAGGTGGTTGTAACTGGGGTCATTTCAATGGTTTCTTCATTCACATGTTGGACACTTAGACTTCAAATATACAAACAGCTACAAACTGCTAAGACCCTTCAGGTCATGGTCTCATTCTTTGTTTCTCTCTTTGTAGCCATACTTCTTTTTTTTTTTTTTTTGAAAATTTGAGCAAATCTTCTTTATTTTATTTTTTTAAATGTTTTATTTATTTCTAGGAGAGAGAGGGAGACAGCGTGAGCAGGGGAGGGTCAGAGAGAGAGGGAGTCACAGACTGAAACAGGCTCCAGGCTCTGAGCTGGCAGTCAGCACAGAGCCCGACGCAGGGCTGGAACCCACGAACCGCGAGATCATGACCTAAGCGAAAGTCGGACGCTTAACCGACTAAGCCACCCAGGCGCCCCTGTAGCCATACTTCTTATAAGGAGGCTGAAGCTTCCAAGAGTGAGTGTCCCAAGATAAATTGGCTGAAACTGCATGGCTTCTTCAACCCATCCTTGGAAGTCACACAGCATTTCTTTCACAACATTCTATTCCTTGAGACAGTCACAAATACCAGCCTGTTCAAGGAGAGAGGAGATTGACCCCACGTTGCTATGGAGGATGAATCAAAGAATGTAAAAACATGTTTGAAAACCACATCAGGTGTGCAAATTATTATCTAATTTTCTTTCTTCTCCTTCTACAGAAAAAGTCCATTTTTATTCATAATGACCAATTTATGAGGTATTGACAACCAAAACCTCACTGTATTTCATCCATCATGATTACAAGTAACTGAAAGCACCTTTTACTCTGTGGGTCAATATTTCCACAAAAAAATATGAGAAAGTTAAATTCAATTAAATGTGACCTTCAGTTAACCAATATAATCAGTAAGTAGGATAATTGATTTCCAATGTTTGTTCAATAAATATTTGTTCAGTACCTAATAGACGCTCACTGGTCAAGTCGATCACACTATCAAAAGAAAACAAGAAAAGTAAAAGTGTACCTAAAACAACAGTGTTTTATTTTTCAAGGAAAACAATTATAAACTACATGAATTGTCAAATTAAGTTTTCATTTTAGAAACTAGTATTATTGCTAACCTAAAAAAAGGAACTATAGAAGTTTATTTATTAATTGTCAAATTAATTTGTCAGATAATTAATTGTCAAATAAAGTTTATTTATTTATTAATGTGACATGAATTGTCAAATTAATTTCCATTTTAGAAACTAGTATTATTGCTAACCTAAAAAAAGGAACTATAGAAGTTTATTTATTTATTAAATTCATAAAGTAGAGACAAGTATACTTTTTCAAAAAAATGTGTGAAAGATGAGAAAATGTTTTTTACAGAGTGGAAAAACAAATGACCAATAAACAGAATGGTTAATAAAACATGATCTCAGATAAGATAATGGATAGAACTCATCAAAATTGATTTCAAATAAGAAATTGGACTTGATTTTCCAAAAGAATGGAATAAATGTGGATAAGCTGAGGAGATAAAAGAAATAAAAATCAAGGTAGTAAATCTAATACAATCTCCATTGTTGCCCTTAGTTAAGTATTTATTTATTTATTTATTAAGAGATCATGAGTGGGGGAGGGGCAGATGGAGAGAGAAAATCCCAAGCAGGATTCACAGTCAGCAACAGAGCCCAATGCAGGGTTTGATCCCATGACCTTGGGATCATGACCTGAACTGAAATCAAGAGTTGAACCCTCAACTGACTGACCCATCCAGGCACCCCAAGTTAACACTTATAATTCCATTCTACATCAGTCTTTCCCTTCTCTGAATTGTTAGTGCATTTATACTAAGTGCCAAATCCTTGAGCATGTATTTTCTCATTATTTTTTGTTCCTTTATTTCTCTAATTAAACGGTTAGCTCTCTCTAAAGACAAAAACAATGTTTTCTTTGGTATCTTCCATTGCACAGTGCTGAGTGCATGGGACCTATTTAAGATATATCATTTAAGAGTTTGTTGATTGAGAAATCACCAAGCAAGATACAATAAATTAATTACTCAGTTCTGAATATAGATGGGACATCCATCCATACAAAATATATATTTTTTTAATATTTTTATTTATTTCTAGGAGAGAGAGAGGGCGTGAGCAGGGGAGGGTCAGAAAGAGAGGGAGACACAGACTCTGAAACAGGCTCCAGGCTCTGTGCTGGCAGTCAGCACAGAGCCCGACGCGCAGCTCGAACCCACGAACCACGAGATCATGACCTAAGCGAAAGTCGGATGCTTAACCGACTAAGCCACCCAGGCGCCTCATACAAAATATTTTTATCTCAAGGACTGCAAAATTGTTTACTTTTATGTCTTACGTTTTTTTGCTTTTAATCTATTGATTAGTCTAAATTAAATTACCATGTATAAAAACATTTAATAAAAAACATTATTGCCTTAAAAATGTTTATTTTCCAACATTTTTGTTGGAAACTGATAAGACATCATTTTACTATTCTAGTATTATGCATTTATAAAACATTTCAAGTATGAAAATTATTAAAACTTATTTTGTCTGAATAATATTTCCTTTCATAATCACACATATAGGATAAAGACAGAAATCCTATTATTTGCAAATCCATTTTCATATGTGTATTTAAAATGAAACTATATGATGCATTGCACTATTAATGTTTAGAAGTAACTTATTTGTCACATTTCCAGATGTGAGAAGATACCAAAAACCCCTATTTTTTATTTTATAAACTGTCCAGCATAATTTATGAACAAAGAAATGATAGTTATAACAACCAGTTGATTAAAGTGGTTGAATCATTAATCCATAATGTTTATTTCCTTTCATACATGTGAAAGTAGTTGCCTTTTATTTTAACAGTATACATAAGCTTGTGATATAAAGAAGATGCTCTCAGCAAGAAGGCAAGAATGCTTGCTTTATAATGGAAAATATTTACATTTTGGGGAGGGTAAGTGAAAAAATGTGCATACATATTATGTAAAAAAAAGAAAATGAAACAAGTTTATTCTTATATTTAATGCACCATGGAAAAACCTACATATCTATATGTTTTGCTTATTTAATAATTTGCATTTAATATTACATTAGGAAGCAGAGTGCCCTATGTGGATTCAATTCTAATCTCAGAAAGGACTTTTTCCTACTACTTTGTATAGGGAAAATACCTTTGCATAGGGAAGGATACCTTCAACTGAAGGTAGGTGGTAAAATGAAACTGTATTTCTGAATGGGAAGCATGCATTTAACATGCATTCACATCCTGGTTTTTATTTGTAATGAAATACAAAAACACTACAATGAAATGTAAGATAAGTTATAAACTGGTCTGGAGGAATAAAGCTTGCTATAATTATACTGAATTGCCCAATAATTAAACATATACAATAATTTGTCAGGAATATGTAAACTAATCCAAAACATTAAATTCCACCTCATTGGAAGATTTTCCTTCAACCTGAAGCAATAATCAGTTTTTCTTTTTGGTCACTGACAGAAAAATAGTTTTCTCTACTGAACTCCATCTATGGACTAAATGAGCACAAAGCAAATAAAAAAGCTCGAATTCATGAATGAACAGCTTTTAAAGCTATCCTAACAGGTGTGAGGAGAGATCTCATTTTGGTTTTGATTTGCTTTTCTCTAATGATTAGTGAGGTTGAGCAGTCACTTCCATTTGGCAAGTGTCTCTTTATGTTCTTACACTTTTTAAAAGTGTTTATTTTTGAGCAGGGGGGGCGGGCAGAGAAGGAGAGAGGATCCGAAGCTGGCTCTCTGCTGACAGCCGCGCCTGATGTGTTTTGTTCATAGGCTTGAACCTATGAACCAAACCATGAGGTCATGACCTGAGCTGAAGTCGGTCACTTAACTGACTGAGCCACCCAGATGCCCCAAGTTCTACCATTTTTTAATGGGATAGAAGTGTAGGATTTATCAGAACCATAAAGTATTTGTTTAAAAAGTGAATGGTCGGGGGGCGCCTGGGTGGCTTAGTCGGTTAAGCGTCCGACTTTTGCTTAGGTCATGATCTCGCGGTTCGTGGGTTCCAGCCCTGCGTCGGGCTCTGTGCTGACTGCCAGCTCAGAGCCTGGAGCCTGTTTCAGAGTCTGTGACTCCCTCTCTCTCTGACCCTCCCCTACTCATGCTGTCTCTCTCCTAGAAATAAATAAAACATTTAAAAAAAAATTTAAAAAAAAAGTGAATGGTCGGTTGCTGCAGGAAGCTTTGAAAGGTATATTTAATAATATAATACTTTTATTGCTGCTTATATTATAATTAAGATATACTGAAAGTCACAGATACCAAATAGCTAATGATCAAACAAAAATGTATACATAAGTATATAGTGTTTATAGGGAGAAAAAGTGAATCAAGAATTGTAACACAAAGACACAGTTTTAGAAAATCCTTTAATGTCTCAATATAGTGATTTGCTCCTAGATCATTGTTGGAAAAATATTGCTCATACATTTAGTGATTTTTCAGGCATTTGGAGAAATGTAGGTGGAAACAATAGATTTTCCAGCTTTTTGAGTGATGGGGCAAAAATAATATGAACAAGAGCAAAACAGAGAAAATATGTTAGACACGTACTCCTACAACAATCTTTTAGGTATACTTGCCATATTTGCTGACTTGATATTCAAATATATATGCTAGAATAAGCCTATAGGCCATTCATTCATTTTTTCATTCATTCAATGAACTTATATCTGGTAGTTACTCTGTGTAGGCATATATGGGAAACATTATGTTACAAAGATTAAGATAGGAGGGGAAAGCACCATTTAAGGAAATTATGAATATACAACCCTGAAAATTCTACTGGTATTGACAAACATAGCATTGAAAACACAAAATGGACTGTGTTTGATTTTGCCTGAGGATGTTGGAGGAAGCTTTACAAAAGAGAAAGCTCTAAGGTCTTCTTCAAGAAGGAGAATATTTACAGCTCTAGGCAGCGGGAAAAATAGAAAAAAAAACTGAAAAATAAATTTGTTCAAGGCCATCGTTGCTTTGGGTATGAAAACGTCCAGAACAACTGTGGCGTAAAGACTAAGAGGCCATAGGATAGGAGAGGCAAATGGAAGAATATTTTATGTGTGATGGTATAGAAGTTTGTTTTTTAACCCACGGGTAGTTAGAGCCAAGAAAGTTATTGAAATAAATCATGTTTATGATTTTGAAAAATTCCCATCTGTTGTTGTTCTAGAATGGGTAGGTTAACTGGTGGCCAGAAGGAGTTAGAAAAACTTACAGAGAATTTGTTGCTTCAGGTAGCGTTTGACCAGTTAAAAAGGTAACATATATAGTGGGAGGGAAAGAATGAGTCATCCAGCAGGATATTAAACAGTCTTTACTACGATAAGTGGCTCACCTCATTTCTCCAGCTACTGGTAGTATGAATAATGATGATTCACAGATTTCCATTGACAAGAGGAGCTTCTTCATACAAAGTTATATACTCTTAGTGGGGGCAACTGGCTAGTCCACATCAAATGACTAGTTCATTCAGGGTTACAAAGATCCAGTCCTCTTGACTCAATTCAGGATGACTTATAAGGGCTATCTCAGTTCTAGATCTTCCTATGGAATTGTCTGAAATCTGTTACAACTACACTGTTATTCAACTTCTGCCTCCCACTTAGCCTACTTACCTTCTCTGTTACAGGTACTAATGTTAAGAGTATTCTCCAATAAACACCTGTATAAAAACAACTGGCTCTTGGAGAACTAAATATGAGACACTATGTTAGATGACAAACATAGGAATATAGGGTACAGATAAAATATAAGGAGAGTAACGTCATAAGGACATTATTAAATGTGAGATTTGCTATTGATAAACAAGGTCTCATGTTGTCCCTTCCCTTGAAATATGAGAAAGTTCCTTGGTCTGTATTCTTTATGGGTGCATCTTTTTTTCACTCTTAAATTCTTTCAGCAGATACTTACCAAGTTCTGTACACAAGAGAACTGTGCTTGGCACTAGAGATAAACATATTGAATAGAATATGGCCTTCTCCCATCGGAGATTGTGATTAACTTAGAATGGCTAAGGATCCGGGAAATAATGAGAGACTAAATGGTCTGTAGTACTTAGTTCATGAGAGGGCTTCATGTTGAGCAGAGATCCAAAAGATGATTGGAATCATTGGTAGCTTTTGGGGTTCTGTATGGTATGGTTAGATTTGCATTTGAAAAAAAAAAAACCACTTAGGGAAAAGTATGGAGAATATATTGGAAGTGAATGGGTAGAAGTCAAGTAAAAGGTAAATTTAATATTACAGGATATATATGTAGGGCAGAAGTAGGTGATGAATACAGAAATTCAGATTGAAGGATACATTTAAGTTATAATTAGGAGCAAAGAAGTTATGAAACTTTGAACTCATAAAAGAAATGATGAATAGAAGAGGATCGACTATGAATCTCGGGATTTTATCTCAACTTTTAGGTTACTTCTTGTTATCACTGAACAAATAAAGATGAAACTAGAGCCTGAGTTGCTCAGTAATTTAAGCATCCAACTCTTGATTTCGACTCATGTCATTATCTCACAGTTTTGAGATGGAGCCCTGCATTGGGCTATGCACTGAGCATAGAGTCTGCTTGGGATTCTCTCTTGCCCTTTCTCTGTGCCCCTCCCTCTCTGTCTCTCTTTCTCTCAAAATAAATGAGTAAACTTTAACAACAATAAAACAAGATGAAACTAGATTTTGATAGATGAGAGAGGAGGTAATTAGTTCAATTGGTTTTGGACAAACACATTAAAGTATATGAGTTCCCCAAGAGTAACACATCATGAAAGAAAAACAAAGGCTTATGAGAGTAGCACAGAGTAGAACCAGAAAGTAGAACCAGAAAGAGGACTTGTGAATGACATTGCAAAGAAGCTGGAGGGAGGAGAGACTAGGTGAGGATAGAAAGATGATACCGTGGATTCCAGGGGATGAGCCAGATTTAAGAAAGAATATTGACTATTATTGAAAGCTATAATCAAGTAAGAAGAGGATATAAAAAAGACTTTGGGTCTAGCAATCAGAGAATTATTGCAAGACTTAATTAGTGTAATATTTTAGTGAAATGTTAAGAGAAGGTAAGAATTCAAGCATTGTGGACTAACAAATGATAAGTGATATGTAGAGATTATGATAAGTTTATATTAGTTTTTGGTCATCTTAGAAATAAGAGATTCAAAGGTAAACTTTTTAAGACTTAGTTTTTATGTTTTAATTTTAAAATTGGGTTTTTAAAGTTTATTTATATTTTGAAAGAGAGAGACAGACAGAGTGTGTGTGGGGGAAGAGCAGAGAAAGACAGAGATGGAATGTGAAGCAGACTCGAGGCTCTGAGATGTCAGCATAGAGCCTGACACAGGCTTTGAACTCACAAGCTGTGAGATCATGACATGAGCCAAAGGTGGATGCCTAACCAACTGAGCCACCCAAGTGCCCCTTATATAATAATTTTTAAGATAAAAGGAACTAAGCATATTTATAAGCAAAGCGGGAAAACTAGCAATGGAGGCAAAGGCTATCAATATACATAACAGGATTTATGACTCAAAAAAATTCCAAGGTCAATGAATGGCAGTGAAGGTAGCATACAGAGTAAAGATGTCATATTTTAGATGTAGATAAGTTTATTTCTTCTGAGACAAGAGGAAAATAATTATTGATATGCAAAAGTTTGTAAGTTGGATAGGTTGAAGCAGCTGGTGAGGGACTCCATACCGTGATGACTTCCATTTCTTATGTGAAATAGAAAAATTTTCATACTAAAGGAGAAGTGTTGAAAAGCTAGAGGGGGTATGTGAAAGATTTTCAATACTTGCTCTGAGTAAGGTAAAAGATTGTGAATGGCTATAAATGGATGAATTTCTAAGAGTCAGTGAGAAATCATATGTGCTTATAAACCATAATTTTGTAGAGTTACCAAATTATACAGTTGAATGATATTGATCAGCAATTTTGCCCAGAAAATAAGTGAGGTATCTGGGCAATAGACAGGATTATTTGGACGTCTGAAATGGAAATGTCTGCCTTCATCTCTCAGGCCACCACATTGGCCAAACACTGGTTTCCACATGCTGTTTAACAACTGTATTGGGGGTTTCAAGGGAAAAGCCAGTGTGTGTGTGTAGTGTGTGTTGAGGGAATTTTTTATAATTAGAATAATTGAGCCTTTTCTCTCTAGAAGATGAAATATCTCTAAAGAGGGAATAGACACAGGTTGACTCAGTTCATAAGAAATCAAGAGAATTATCTGGTTAAAGAAGAGGGATTAGAAGGCCATCATTCATAGTACAAACAAACCACATAGACAGCCAACATGCAGCAAAAGCTAAGATTGCCACTGGCAAAACGGCATTAGTAGCTCAAAAGAAACTCTAATTATTTCAGGTTATGTATATGTATTTGTGTGTGAAGACGGAGGCTCTCAAAACTGGTCTCAGACTTTTTTCCTAGATGAATTGTCAGTCCTCATCTTTTTGAAAGAATTAGTCATTAGTTCTATATAAATTATAGCCAAATACCCAATTGCTACTATTATGCTTCTCCCCTTCCCTGGCTTATATCTCAAAAATTACTCCTATGTAAAGTTGTCATTGAATTTTCGAATGCAGAGAGTACAAGAATAAGCTTGTAGAACCAATAAAACTTACAAATGCTGCATCAAACATCAGCAAACCTTACTGCATACATGAAGGTTAAGACCACAAAAAAAATCTAGCTATGCTTGAGAAGCTACACTGTGGTTGCTGTGGAAACGGAGCTTAGCTTTAAGGTTTTACACTGTTGTGCATCGAAAATTTCAAGCTGACTGTGCAGTAATGTCAGCTTTTTTCAGTGAATAGATAGCATCAGTTATAGGAAATGGCATGAATGGAAGATAATGAGTTCCTGAGACTGACAGCAATATTAAATACACACACACACACACACACACATCTAACTTTTTAGAAGCATACTTAGATATTATATATGTCTTAAATATTCCACTTTTTCCTTTTTTAGTCTGTTTAGGCTGCCATAACAGAATACCATTGGCTAAGTGCCTTATAAACAACAAATATTTATTTCTCACAGTTGTAGAGACTGGGAAGTAAAACATCATGTTGCCAGCAGATTCAATAAGTATCTGGTGAGAACATGCTTAGTGACTCATGAACAGTCATCTTTTTGCTGTGTCCTCACATGGCAGACAGGGGGAGGAAGGTCTGCAATCCATGCATGCGGGCTTACCATCATGGCTTAATCACCTCCCTAAGCCTCCACCTCCTAGTAACATCAATATTTTGGGAGGACACAAACATTCAATCCATTATTTGTGGATTTCCTAAATCATTTCACTGGCAAATTCTCACACTTGAGGCATTTATAATATTATTATTTATTCTGACAATAGTAGTAATGGATTATCTCTAATATCTCTCTCATCAATGATTCCACTGATGTATTGTAAATAAATCATGAAGGCCTTAATCCAAGAACATTTAAAAATTTTGTCCCGTAGACAATATTGAACAAATATATGAAATGAAATATACACAGCTATACAGACCTAAGTTTAGCTAAAGAGAAGGTACTGTTTCTTACAGACCAAATCTGTAAACAAAGCACAGATTTATTTTTATGTCCCCAGATGAAGGAGTGTAAAGACAGAATATACTTCATGTAAATCATTTACCCAATATCTCTGATATTTCTCTATAATAATTATCGCATCTACATTTCCCAGTGTGACCCAACTAGGAAAACGAAAGGCTAGAGAATATGGGATAATAAAAGTACTCTGACAGTCTCTGGCTCAGAGGTCTCTACCCTTATCCCCGACACTTTCTGTGCAGCTCGACTTCTTTCCTTTATCTTACTGGAATCTCCATATTAGTAAAATATTCTCACCACAACCAATGATGTTCTTCTCTGATTTTACTGATGCCAACCTTCCCTGGCACTTCCCGGTGTCTTGGTGCTACCTGCTATCATCTCTGTAGGGTTCTGACCAATCATCTTATCATCTTGCTGATGTAGAGCTGACCCAGTAAGTATTGTGGAAGCTAATTTTTTTTTTTTTACTATGGTAGTATTCCTATTAACTTCCCGGTCCTTCTTCCATTTCTTGAGTCATTGCACTGAGGTTGGACAAAGGTTCCATCCCTATAGTGAACAATTCTTTAATCAAACACTCAAACAGATATCATGATTTTTTTTCCTTAAGAGTAATTTACATTTTTTGTGCTTAATCCTTTGATTTATTATTTCAATTTAATACTTAATCATCCCTCTCTATTCTTTTTTGAAACTGCACAAATCCCTCCAGAACATGAACTGAAAGATAATAAAAGTAGAATTCACAGTGCAGTATTTAAAATTATTCTGCATTATCACAAACAATGGGCCAACTTTCATGTCTGGTCTCTGCTCAAAGCAACAATACTAGGAATAGTTCTTACAGCTAGGTACTGCTTTCAGCACTTTACTTATATTAACATCAAATATTCACCAAGTTATTAATCCCTATTTTACAGATGAGGAAAGTGAGGCACAAAGAGCTCAATAACTTATCCAAATTGTCATGACTGTTAAGGGACAAAGCTGTGATCTTATGGCAGGAAATCTGTCTCCTGAGTCTGATCCTTGATTATTCTACTCCTTTATATCTTAGATAATAGCAACTGAACTTTTCAGTTCTGAAAGTTAAAGAGAAGCCCTGGCAAATTTTCTAATTCCAAGATCTCAGTTAGGCAATTCACCATCAGCTCAACCAGTTCCTTCCAAGTTATCCATACTGGTTTTCTTCCAAAAAACCAAAAACAGAAACCAAAATAAACAAACAAACAAAAAAACAAAAAACAACCCTTCCCTGATGCCCATGCTGAGAAGCATTTAATTCTAAAGAGGATATGAAAATAAAATGTCTTCCTCTGGAGGCTCCACTACAGTGGAATTTGACTGAAGTACTCTTTTAGGGTTTTAATTAAAATTGCAATTTTTAATGCAGTGCTACATAAATCTTTTGTAGTATGAATTATTAAATTCTTTTAATGTTTATTTTTAAGACAGAGACAGAGTGTGAACAGGACAGCAGCAGAGAGAGAGAGGGAAATACAGAATCTGAAGCAGGCTCCAAGGTCTGAGCTGTCAGCACAGAGCCTGATGTGGGGCTCGAACCATGACATCATGACCTAAGCTGAAGTTGGACGCTTAACCGACTAAGCTGCCCAGGCGCCACTGAATTTTTTCATTTACCCAAACATCAGCAAATGTTAAATAACGTTGAGGCCATTTTTCAAGTCTTCAAGTTTTCTTTATCTGATTACATATTTATTTATGTAACATTAAGCTGCCTTTTAAATTTTTTCAGGTTTAGTCATCACTCCATATGACCATGAAACATGAACATTTTTATACCTTCTTCATCAATATCTGCTTCCTCTCCCCTCATTCTTCCATTGTAGTAATGTGTGTTTATATCACCAATTTGGATTCATTCAGTAGCCAGTATTGCATCAATATGACTACATAATATCATTTAGAGCAAAGCCATATAGTATACTGTGGTACTTTTTCTTTCTTTAAAAATGTTTAGTGTTTTTTTTCACTCTTTATGTATTAGATATTTTGTTTTTTCTTTTTCTTGACTTCCATGTATTGTTTATTAATCTAGCTCAAAGCTTTCAATCAGATGTACAACTCTTCTCAAATTCCTCATGCCTATTATATATTTTATCATTTTTTTTTTGTTGTTACTCTGCACCTGTTTCTGTGACTTTTCTATGACTACTTTCTAGAACTCATTATGGGTTTCCAGAATTCATCATGCAATTACCCTCTGACATCTTGGGGATTCTTTTCACCTCTGTTCTCAGAACCCCGATTTTCTCATTCCCATGTTTTATTTTTTATTTTTTGGTTTACTCCTTTTTAAAGATATTTTCTCCAAAGGTTTCCTGAAAAACAGCATGTAGGAAATAAATGTTAAGAAGCTTGCATGTCTGAAAATAAATCTTTGTTCCACCTTCATACTTGATTTGATAAGCATTGGGCATAATTACAAGTAATTCTCACTTACAGTTCTGAAAGGTTTGCTTGTTCATAATTTCTTTGAGAAACCACTTCTAGTCCATGGGTTCTTTGGGGATAGGTTCTTTGTTGTTTGAAATAACAAAGTATCTCTGCTCAGGCCACAGGGGTAACCATGCCTCACAGGCTTATAATTTAGAGTACCATACATCCTTGGCCATGGTGACCGATTCAGGAATGGGTAAGCAATCCAAAAGCTCAGTTCAGTATATATGCCACAGGAGAGAGGTATTTATCCTTCCTTCTCTGGAATCCTGAACTGTGAGGTTATGTGAGCCTGAAATTGCCACCAACGCCCTCCCCTTGGCCACAGAGGTGATATGACATATATCACATATTGCATAATGATGCAGACACAGAGAAGAAATCAAATTTAGGGTTGGGAGAGAGAGACAGACAGACAGACAGACAGACTAAAACCAATGTTTTCCTTTCTAAGACCAGACCGACTGAAGAAAATATGTTTTATTTTATAGGACCTTTATGAACTATAGTTCTATTATTTGCATACAAAAGGATATTTAAGTCAACGAAACTGCAATTAAATAAACAGGCTCTCTTTGATCACACATGGTGAGTGGCAGAGACAGGTTTTCAGCTCAATACTTCTTTTTCGAATGCATAATAGTTTCTTGTGTGTCACATGCCAAAGCACACACACTGAGTTGTGGAGAAGTTAGGTGCTGGAGGCTTGCTAGCATTTATTATTTGCACTCTTATTAAACAAATAAACTACCCTAACCAAAAACAACACAAAGAGCAGTTAGCTCCATTACATATCAGTCTCTGTGTCCTGCATGTTTTTCTCTGGTTGATTGCTAGGTTTAAACACAAAATGATGATGAGGATATATATAAAATGGCCTCATAATATGTGCTACTGTACCTACATCCTTTTAGTCATGATGAGAATATACAGTTCAGAGAGTGTCTGACAAACTTCAGGCTCCTGCATTCCTGCCTATTTCTACTTTACCATCACTGTGAAAATCATTCTGCAAAGCTCTTAACATGCATTTAGCTTTCCCATGACATCTCTCTTTAGTTTAGATTGAGAAATGTAATTTAGGTTTCACATTTTATATATGTACCACAAATACAAAAAATAAATGATAGTAACATTTTGCAGTTGAACTGGACATATTTTCCCAAACTAAAATCCCAGTGGTAGTTTATTTATGGTTGTATTGAGTTTTTCTGTAAAATATTTATTTTGTAAGATTATTACATATTTTGATAAATTTTCTTTAATAAAAATGACAGCCAGAAACCTAAAATACTAGCAATACTTGCTATTTGCCTACTTTTTTATAGCTCCTTTAGACATTTTCTACTCTCTGATCTTGTAAAAAGGGATAAAATAGGACTTAACAGAGAAAGAAATCTGCTGAAACTTGACAAAGAGTATAATTTGGTGACAGTGGTGTCAAAGAATGTTTATTCTTATATTCTTTGATTGGAATTTCTTCATCATTGTCATCATCATCATGATGTTAAGACTGCATAAAAATACATACCTTTATTTGAATTATCCGCTGCATGACCACAGTGTTCCATTTTCAAATTGGAGATGATAGTCTCATTAAATATGTAACAATTTTTTTTACGAAATATTTTTAAGTTCTGGAGCTGAAAGCCCCTTAAGCATCTTTTGTTTTATGGACTAATATAGTGAATACTTAAAGTAGCTGTAAGACCTGGCCTAAATTTTAGGCAGTGCTAATGGGTCTATTTTAGACATATGCTTATTTGCAAATGAGACACACACTTTCAGTCTATAATGGATATATACATTACTAGACTACAAATTTGTTTAATCTTTCTACAGAGTCTGCTTCAGTTTTGAAAATAATTATCTCTATAATACTATGAAGATAGATGGCTTGGATTCCACCCATTTTCTCCATGTCTCTGGTTACTTGTACTGTCATTCCCTTACACTCCCAGCATCAGTGCTCTTGAATGAAGGTGCATTAGTAATCATCCATTTAATGAAAGAATTTTGGAAAGGTGGAAATTCATACTATATTCTTTGCCCTGGGCTACCCTAGAAAACTGGAATGGGTGTTTTTATTATGGACTAAATGTTGTATCCCTACAACAATCATATGCTGAAGACCTGACTCCTGATGTGGTTATATTAGGAGGTGGGATTAGGTTTAGACAGGGTCATGAGGGTGGGTTCTCATTAATGGGATTAGTGCCTTTATAAGAGGAGATCAGAGAGCTTCTCTGTTCTTTCTCTCTCTCTCTGCCATCCATGTGAAGTTATAGCAAAAAGACAGTCATCTGTAAACCAAGAAGAAGGACCTCCCCAGACAATGAAACTGCCTTGTTCTTGAACCTTCCAGCTTCCAGACATGTGAGAAATGATGTTGTTTAAGCCACCCAGTCTATGGTATTTTGTTATAGCAGCTTGAACCAAGACAGTAGTCAGTACCCACTTTCAAGAGCCTCATGATCAATAACACATTATCTGTGTGACTTTGGAAAACTTATTTAACCTGTAATTCATTGTCCTTATCTATAAAATGAGGATCATAATAATTCAGTTGTAAGATTAGATGACTTGATATTTGTAAAATGCTTTAAACTATGCTTGGCTCATAGTAAGTGTCAGCTATGTAATTGCTGTAGTTGTAGAAAGCATTCTCATTTAAAATACTGAGCCTTATCACCCGCGTTAGGTAACATTACTGTTCAAAAATATGATTCCTAATTTTAAATTCAGAAAATAGGGGCACTGCTATAAGCTAGACACTTTTGGCTGGAAACTATGGTAATCAACTCAGTGGGTTGACCAGATAAATAGTTTATGATTTCACAAAACTAAGCACAGCTGAATCCAGGATCCAAAGATTCGTGGGTTCAAGGATTTCATCAGTTTATATCAGTCCTGCCACTCTGTTTCTCTCTTTCTCAATTTTCTTTCTTTTGTGTTGATTTTATTCCAAATAAGTATATCCTAACACCTTCAAGATTCCACTATCTTTTCAGTGTAAGATCATAAGAAAAGTGAGGAAGATCACATTGTTTTCTCCTAGCACTTCCCCAAAACAGTCCATGTGGCCCATCTTGGTTCATGCATCTGCCCCTGAACTGTCCCTAGCGGGTAACTGGTATTCCAATTAACATGTCTCAGTGATAGCCCACCTTTGGAGCTGGGATAGCAAGTCCACAATTTCAGTCTTGCCAGAATCCTGCGGAATAGAAGAGTATATTCTTTTTAATTTTTTTTCTTTTAAATGAAAGGAAAAGACAAGAATAAAGAAAAAGAGCTCTAAGACAAAAATGTACAGGTGTGTGTGTAGCTATTGTACCACCCCATGTTTTGACTCACTTCCTGTCTTTTCTTTAGCAGTTTGGCAGCTACCCAAAAGTGTGGGGCAGATGCCAAAGCCTGTTCAATTGTTTGGTTCAGTTGACCTGTGGCTACTGCTGTCACCCCAGCTTTACCTCTTGAGATAGGTGGAATCCTGTCACTGCTGCTTCTGGAATCAGTGCAGCTCACCATTTGCAGCAAGAATTCTGGATTCAGGTGTCCCCATTCCTGCTGCAGCGCCTACTGTTTCAAATAAGTGTCATTTCTACACCTTGACAATGGGGATAATTATAGGACTCTGTCAAAAACTGGTGAGGCTTAAATAGGATGATCCATAGAAGATCTCCTAATTTGCTAATTTCGATAAAATTATCACTGTTTCCTGGGCTACCTAGGGACTAGTGTAGATGAGGGCAGAACACGTTTCCTTACAACAAAGAAAATGTTGAGAGGGAGTCGAATTTAGAGGGTGGTAGTGAAAGCAATTAACTGTGTTCACAGGAGCAAGAATAACTACATCCCTTGTGTTTCATCTTAGGACATAGTGTGATCACTGCCTCCATTTTCTTTTCTTTTTATTTTTTTTGTTATCCACGGCAAGCTCTAATATCTGATGTATTCTGAACATGTAATTCTTGTTTGATTTCAGAGACTGTCAAATGAATAAATAATATGTTCATACTTCAGGCTTCATCTGGTTTTATTCAGTGTTGCTATTTTTGCTCACTTGCTGTACTTCTTTGTGTCCTACTTCCTCCTCTACCTTCTTACAGATAAAATCTTAGATGATTTCCTTTAATCTTAAAAAGCTTTTCCTAATGATAAAAAATATATATAACTGCAGCTCAGAGGCCAGGTGCACTTTTTAGTTCTCAATAGTGACAAAAATGCTTTCCCCAAATGCTTTCATTGTACTGAAATCCCTTTGGCAGACATGTTCTTGCTTTGGCAAACCTGTGGAGAGGTCAGTCACTTCATTCAGCTTCTAGAGCTTCTATGAATTTGCCAAGTATGTCTAGAAAGGCTATGCAGCCAGTAGCCTTTTACTCTGCCTAGTTCAAGTTAGTCTTGGCATAAGACAGATTTTATCAAAACCTTTCATGGGTTTCCTTATCTTTCACCTCCTATCTTCATTGATGTTGTCATTATTTTTCATTCTGTCATGAGGTAATAAAAAGATTTAAAACAGGCGTCTAAATAGCATGTAACCAAACATGGTAAACTTCTTTGAAAGCACTTTCCTCTTCATTTTTTTTAATATAGCTTTTTCTTTGATATTGCTTTTAGAGTAGGAGGGCAAGGTACCCACAGTAGCTAGTTGTTTATTATCTGTCTTTGCAAAAGCTGAGAGACAAGATCATTTAATTCTCCTTGAGAGGCAATTGCAGGAATAATTATCAGGCCAATCTGTCTATTTCAGATGGGCACTTTGAATAGCCCTCTTACCACATGACATTGGGTCACCTTAAAAGTGGATGAGAGTTAACCAAGGAAATAATGGCCCATTCAAACACAAATTGTGGGTTTTCAAGCTAGAAACACTGGCCTAGAAAAGGAAAGAAGGACTCTCTGTGATTCTATAAAGTTTTCTGTATTCACATTTTCCTAGATGAAGAGGGATAAAAGCTCAGTTTCAAGCTTTATCCCAGAAGGAGATACCAGAGACTGGAAGCCCATTTCCAGAATGGGTTTGATAAAGCTCCACCTAGAGGGGCCTGACTTTTTTGGGGGGTGACTCCTCCCCTGCATTATTTAAGATAAGAGTATTTATTAGTACCAGACCCCCATCTGTAGTGTTGTGAAGATGAAGCATTAATTAGGAATTTTGAAGAGTCTGAGTAAATAATATTGCTTCTCTACACCTTTTCATTTTCCATGTTATCTCAACATTTTTCAATTTAGTATATGCTAGCTATATATCAGGCCAAATGCTTTCCATGGCTTATCTTTTTTCCACCATAAAACTCCTATTCAGTATTCACTTTATAACTTTAAAACTGCAAGTTTGCAGAGAGGTTTCTAATATATTTTCATGCAAATGGTCATGTTTCAATTATCTTTAGGGAAGATAACTGATGAGTTAGAAAAATTGCTAGTTTATGGATTTGGGTGGTGGCTACAAGGTCATTCATCACATATTCTCATTCATAATATAGTATTCTAGTACACTGGTTCTCAATGTGTGGTCTCTGAAGGAGCAGTAGCAGCATCACTGGGAACTTGTTAGAAATGCAAATTTTCAACTTACCTGCACCTATTGAATCAGAAAATCTGATGGTGGAACCTGGCAATAAATTTAGCAAGCTCTCCTGATGCACTCTACAGTTTGGGAATCTCTATTCTAGTACACTAGTAGTTCATTAGCTTTAGTATCATCCAAGTCCTTGAGGACTGTTAAAAATGAAGATTCTGGCAACCCTCAAAATATGATAATTCTGATTCAAGCTACATGGTATGGGCCGTAGATAACTGCATGAAAAGGAGCAGGTGAGTAAACCTGATATTGGTGGCCCTTGTAATTGTCTGCGTTAGACAGAATTGCTTAATGTTAAAGTTGTTCAGCTTTCTATATATGCAAAATGAAGGTCTATTGTTTATATTGTGCTTAAAGTCCATATTTGGTTTGTGAGAAACAATTTATCCAGTCCCCCAAAGTATAGTTTTTGAGTTAGCAAATGAATTTTTGCACTGTAACTGTAATAATCCACACTGAATGTTCAATGTTCTTTATGACATACTTGCTCTTTGAATGTTATTTTGTTATACATAATCAACTATTTATATTGTATTATATTAAATCAGTCTAGTTTTTTGCATCTGTTAAAAACTACTCTTCTTTTAAGGTTTGAAGTCATGTTTTTTAGTCAAAGACAAAATCTTTGCTCATTCTTCATTAGGTAGCTTTCAAAATTGGAGTTAGTTTATGTAATTATGTTAATATTCTCATTTGATGGACTGATGCTGCAAGAATATGAAGAGTTTGTTGCTTTATTACATAGGGCTACTGCACTGATGATATCACAAGTGTTTCTTTAGTATCGTAACTGCCAGCCAAAATACCAATGTTAATGAAGCTTTGCACAGGCTCTTATCTCTTGGGATAAGTCAGCCTTGGGACTGACTGTGTTATAAATAGCTTGGCCACTGACTCATCATTAGACTCATATAGGAATCAGCTCAGGCTCTTTCAGCTTACTCAGAGACCTGCCTTGCTTTATGGTTCATAATTTTATATTCGTATAGAGTGGATAATGCTCACTTAATGGTCTTATTTTTCTCTGCTATTTTATATTGCCAAATGGAGGTGTGATCATTTTGTAATTTCTGGGTGGCTGAATTTTTGAGATATGCTCTTGCTGTGTGAGCAACTCATCAAGCGTAAATGCTGTTATTTTACTCCCTTACCATCAGATAAGAATACCTGAGAGAATGAACAGCTGTATGTGTGTGCATGCATGTGTGTTTAGGACAGAAGAGGAGAAGACAACTTGAATTTATCAGAATTTTCCAGTGATAAAAGGAAATGCCAATGTCCTATCCCTGTAGATTCTGAAAGAAGGTGACTATTTTTACCTGCCACTCACTTTGTGTATGTCTGACTCCCTTTCCCTCTATAACATTAAGGAATTGGCATTGCTTGATAACCATGAGCAAAAAGCAAGGTTTGGGTTAACCATATACAGGTGTATGAGTCACATATGAAACAGAGTAATACTGCTAGCTGTCATAACAAACCTCCCTCAAATCAGAGTGCTTTAATATATATATTACTATATATTTATGTACTTTCCCTCATGTTATTAACATGGGCCTCCTGGAAATCTATTTCTCAATGAGTGATTTAAAGATCTGGGCTTCTTTGCTTGTGGCTACAGAAATAGGGGAGACACACAGAGAAAGAGGGAGGAAAATCTGGAATTTTAGGCTCTACTCTTGGAAGTGGCAGTGCCTCATTTCTTTCTGTATTTTATTGGCTAAAACTAATCACAGTCACAATGTCACTGCAAAGAAGGCTCCTACATATTCTAACATATGCTCCAAAACAGTGAATAGAATTGAAGAGTGTCCAGACAGTCCCTCTGGTCACCAATATCCTTTTCATTATTCCTCCTGTATAGAGCACATTCTGCCTTCCCCAACACTGTCAACACCCAAATTCCATCAGTCATGGCAAGCATCTCAAAATCTAGGATATTTATGTGATATTCATTCTTTCCAAGTGTGTCCAAATAGTCAGTCTAGTGACCTATATTAGTTGCATACCCTCTTCCTAACAACCACTCAATTATTTAATGACAAAATAAGGAAGAACATAAATGCAAAATATTCTTATTCTGAAAGTCAAAGAGAACCACCTTACCAGTCTGTAGTAATTCAAAATCCTGCCAGTCAGACTATGTGAGAGGCCGTTTCCTGGTATGGGGAAGTTTCTTGACTGAATACCAAGTCAGTTATCTGGGAGAAACTCCCTTCTTAATTTTTTCCCATATTCTTCTTGATCAGATTTCTGAGATGCTTCTCCCTGTCCTTTCTTGTCCTTAGCCATATCAAAAATATGTTTTTGAAGTCTTGTTTCTTCTCATTGAAGGTTTTGGGCCCAAGAATTATTTTAAGTATTTGTCAAAGATCCCCCTCTGCCCACTTTTTTCCTAATTTTTTAATGCAACATTTTCTTCAAAAACAGTGGGTTTCTGACCTGTTCTCTTTTGAGTAAGGTCCATGTGTCAGAAACCATGCCCAGTGTTCTCTGCTAGACATCGTTCTGCAATCTATTCTATTTCTTTTCTTTGTGGTCTCTGTATCTTTCCAGACCTATTTGTCGTCAAGTTTTGCCATAGAAAATGATAAAAATTAAGTCCAGAATATGCAGACAATATCACTAAGAATTGAACAGAATTTTTTTCAGCTGTGAATAATTGACCAAAACACCTGCTTTCAATAGCTATTGTGTTTACATACAAACAAAACAAAATAAAATGAAAAGTGCATAAGGACATTATTCATTACTTTCAACCCAATATTTTATCCAAGAATTTTGGGTGAGACTCTGAGCATAATTTCATGCCTAGTGATACTAAGCTTAGGTACCATTCTTCCTTATAGTCATTGTCAACTACTGACTTGTGGACATATTACTAAATCCCTCTATATCTAAAATAAAGATAATAAGGATATCTTCTCCCTAATGTCACTTGAAAATTGAATTAAATAACTTTAAATCATAGTGTGTATGATCTCAGCATATAATTGTTATCATTATAATAATATATAATAATATCATTATTATTGTATAGTAATAATTAATAATGCTGTTATAATAATATATCATTATTACTATTGTTGTGGCTGCTTTTATCATAACTGTCATTCATACTTTGGGTTTTACAAAAATATGATATCTATTGTATATTTCATATAGTCAATGTTTATTGACCTGGATCTAAAACAATGATTAAGACCTGACTTCAAAAAGTTCAGAGCTTTGTGATTTATTTATGAATAATCCATAACAATGTGGGAAAATTCAGTTATTATGTTCAGCATTGCTTTCTCTCACTTGATCACCTATAAATGTCCACAGATTAAATCAATACTTATTTATTCAATAAACAGCATTTGGATAGCATCTGCTATTCCAAATGGCTTTGAGTTGTATGCATATTATTTCTTTGGGCCTGAGTGATATGTTGAATAATCATTTGCTATGTAATGATCACTTCAGGAAACAAAGCAAAATTCTAAAACTACAGGGCAGACCCATGGTACATGAGCACCAGTGTATAAACAAAATATGCAGGCGGCAATGACATTAGAGATTTTAAACACCAATCTGAGGGGCGCCTGGTGCCTCAGTCAGTTAAGCATCCCACTTCAGCTCAGGTCATGATCTTGCAGCTCATGGGTTTGAGCCCCACATTGTTCTCTGTGCTGACAGCTTGGAGTCTGGAATCTGCTTTGGATTCTGTGTCTCCCTCTGTCTCTGCCCCTCCCCCACTTGTGCTCTGTCTCTCAAAAATAAATAATATTAAAAAATAAATCAAGAAACATTAACCTGCCTTTGGGCTACAACAAACACTACAAATGTTATCATTCTTGATTTAAGAAGATGTCAACTAACCTTTATTTTTAACTTCTTGTTTTAGGTTTAGTATGCTGAATTAAGGTGCTGAATAATGCATTAGATTTAGCCTAATACTTCAACTTCTATTCTACATGATGCTGGATTCATCAGACAATTCAAATAAGAAAAATACCTTCTAATTTATTTGTCACTATGTATACAAAACATATTTCTTTTCTAGATAAAACTTTGGACTTTGGATACTAATAACAAAATCTATGTAAAAATATTCCCTGGAACATATTTGGCTTCCATATAGAAATACAGTGCCCCCCACTCCCACCCCATAGTACTTGTAAATGTCAAACTGCTGAGATTTTGGGTAGGTGCTTTGACATTGTGAGAATCTGACAGATTCTATATCTGTGATATAATGACAACTATGAATTTCTGCTCCTCCCCTTACTCCCAAACCGCCTTCTAACAGCTTGCTCTTTTCTAAATAAAGCAGATCTCTGTCTCTGCCTTTCAGGGGATCCCAAGATTGTACAACTGAATAAAAAATACTGACAAGTTAAGAATAATGTCTTCTTCAATTACTATTTTTCTTTTAATTTTTTTTATTAGTCAAGAAACAATATTTTTATGCTCTGGAAAAGAAACAAAAGCAACTCCAGCTTGAAAGGCGTACCTTGAATTATCTCTGGGACCAGGGTTGGAAATCATATTCCAACATTCATTCATTCTTGTGCTACCATTCTTCTTTAATATTTAATCATTACAACTTGCTGTAACTTAAAAAGAAAAATTGAATGACATTAGAGGTAAATTTTAAAGCGCTCA
>NW_027530984.1:6978844-7004754 GCF_008692635.1 Crocuta crocuta
TTCAGAGGCCAGTGTGTGCTGCCTGGGGTGAGGGAACAGCAACAGAATTCTACAGGGTTAAGAGGAGCTTGTAAGTTTATAAATCAGATTTGATTAGTATTCTGGTATTTTCCTCGTTTTGTAATTTGATCTCAAAGAACTCCTACTATTATGATGTAAGCACTACTATGTATTTTTTTTTTAAATCCCCTTGACCGACACATATTTTCTCACCAACTATGCTGACATTAAAGCAGACATTCTGGTAATTAAAATCTCATCCTTGGCTTCCCCACTTTGTGCGCTCTCTTAATGATTTCCTGGTTTTCATACATCCCTTTCCACAAGAGATTCCTTTTAAGGGAGTCACCACTCACCTACCTCTATTTTGAAAATCTCGTGGAGAGTTCTCTAGTCTCCTCTCTTCTAGCTGTTGGAAACATCTGACACAAACAAGCTCCTTCTTCTTTTGAAGGAATTCTCTTTCGCAGTTTCTGAGAAGACATATTCTCTAGTTTTTTGTTTGTTTGTTTCTTCCTAATTTTCCTCTTAGCTTTTTGTTTCTTCTTGATAGTCCTCTACTATTCATCCTCTCACATCGGAAAAATCCCCAACCCCTTTCTGACCTAATTTCTTTTTCCCCACTGTCATGGTGAAAAATGTAGCTTATGAAATCAGACCACCCGAGCTTGAATCCCAGCTGAACCAATTATTATCTGTCTTCAGTCATGTTATGCAGGCTTGTGGTGCTTCAATTTCTTGAATTGTAAAATGAGATAAAATCAATGTCTGTCTTAAGCTGAAGTTATTAGGATTAGGTGAACTAATCTAATTAAGATGTAAAATAGTGTCTGGCCCACTAATGTGTGTGTGTTATGCGCGCGCGCGCACACACACACACACACACACACACACATATGTATTGTTCATTTTTGTGACTGTTATTATTATAATCAACACATATAAAGTTTGTATGTTTGTTTCTATAATTCTCCCCTTGAGTTTACTATTGAGATCCAGAGCTGGTAGCTGCCTGACAACTTGATGATGCTTCCACTTGAATATCTAATAGCAATATGAAACTTAATATGAGTCCATAAAACTCTCTATTCCTTTCCACTGATCACTTCCTTCCTCCTTCAGTCTTTAATTTCCTTAAATGACACCACTTTCAACCCATTGGCTCAAGTTAAAAATTTAGGAGACATGCTTGAGTTCTCTCTTTCTTACCATCCAACCACATATTCACTTTTTAAAAAGTTCATCCATTTATTAATTAAACAAACATTTATTGAACAGTAACTATGGACCTATTACTCTGAGCTCTACAGTTACAGCAGTAAGCATAACAATTAAGTTCTCTGCTAGGCTGAAATGTACATTTAAGTAGGGAAAGACAAATAAACAAATGTATAAAATATTTGATAGTAATAAGCACTATGAGCCTCATGGGAACAGGGTTATATAGAAACGCAAGCATGACTATGTGAAATTGTGGATTTTGAAGAGTTTTCCTTAAGTGATGACATTCAACTTTGGGTCTCAATGACAGAAGAGGATGAAGGAGAAGAGTAAATTTAAGATGTTGCCTGATTTCTCTGAGAAAACTAGAATGGCTGGGATAGCTTTATAGTGGATAATGATAAGAGTCATTTGAAATGAAGCCAAACAGGCAGGAAGCAGTCAGGTCATGTGGGCATATATGAACCAGCTTAAAGCGTTTGTAAATCATTCTAAATGCAATGATAACCTGTTGCAGGATTCTGAGCAGGATGATAATATAGAATGACTACCTTGTTAAATGTTTGGCAGTCCCATAACCAATCCAAATCCTGTTTCTCTTTTGCTAAAAATCCCTTAAATGAAATTCATCATTAATTAAATAGACTAGTGCTTTGCATATAGCAAGTGCATGATAAATATCAATTGAATGAATGATTGAATCAGCAACATAAATTACATATGACTTCATGTCTTTGTGAAATTAAAAAGCAATATTTTAAAATAAAACTGTAGAGGGGCGCCTGGGTGGCTTAGTCGGTTAAGCGTCCAACTTTCGCTTAGGTCATGATCTCACGGTTCGTGGGTTCGAGCCCCGCCTCGGGCTCTGTGCTGACTGCCAGCTCAGAGCCTGGAGCCTGTTTCAGAGTCTGTGTCTCCTTCTCTCTCTGACCCTCCCCTGCTCACGCTGTCTCTCTCTCTCTCTCTCTCCTAGAAATAAATAAAACTAATGTTTTTAGGCGCCCCTAAAAAAATTTTTTTAAATAAAATAAAACTGTAGAGTTTTCCATTTTGTTGAAATTAATACATTTTGGATAAGTTTAATAAAATTCAATTCAATTAATATGTATTGTATGTTATATATCTTCTTTTTAAACATACTCTGACAAAACAAAGGATGCATAGTCTAGCCTCATAGAACTCAAACTCTAGGAAGGCATATTATAGTCCAACAGAAGAGTTGATCACAGTACTTTCTCAAGACAAAAGCAAATATAGGTTTGACAGTTTTCTTTCTTCTTTCCTTTATTCTCCCTCTCTTTACATAGGAAAGTGACATAAGACCAGGCAACAAGCTGGGTGGAAATATGGAAATAAATTTTAAGTAGTCAATTAGACTGTGAAGAACATTGATAATTTAAAGGCATCAAATGACTTTGGTTCTATTGGTATCTGAGACTAATGCATCACCACATATAATTATACATTCTTCTAAGCTTGATTATAGAACTGCTCATTATTAGTCAGCTTGAGTTACTATAACAAGATGCCATAGACTGGGCCACCTAAAGAACAGAGACTTATTTTTTCATAGTTCTGGAGGTCAGAGGTTCCAGATCCAATACCAGCAGATTTGGTTTCTGGTGAGAGAGACCTCTCTCTTTGGCATACAGATGGCCGATTTCTTGCTGTGTCCTCATGTGGTCTTTTGTCTGTCAGAGAGAAGGAGATGGTGGAATTCTGGCATTTCTTCCTCTTATAAGCACACCAATCTATTAGATCAGGGCTCTGCCCTTATGGTCTTATCCTTCATTATCTCCTTAAAGGACCTAGCTCCAAAAACAATATCGGGGGTTAGGGCTTCAATATATAAATTTTGGTGGTGACACACTCCCAGTTGGATACTGTTTCATTTATTAAATTTTCCTGAATCTAACAGTTTAAAACAACAAAAGTTATTTCCTGTGGTACAAGAATTAGGAAGAGGCTTTGTTAGGCATTTGTGGCTGAGTCGCTAATGAATTTGTAGTCAACACATCATCTGCTGCTGTAGTGTTCTGAAGGCAAGGCTGGGACTGGAGGATCCCCTTAAAGATGGCTCACTCACATGGTTATAATTTCAAACCATCAGAGCCCTCTAAAATTATTCTTAATTTTATAAATCTTTATGCTGTTAAAAATTATTAATTTTATTGTAAATACATTGCAGTGCCTTAAAACCTAAAGAAACTTAAGGAAAAAAGATAGTTGGGGCACCTGGGTGGTGTAGTCAGTTAAGTGCCCCATTCTTGATTTTGGCTCAGGTCATGATCTTACAAGTTCCTGAGTTTGAGCCCCCTTCTTGCGATTACCTCTCTCCCTTTCTCTCTGCCCATCCTCCACTCACACACACACACATACACACACACACACACATGCTCTTTTGCTCTCTATCTCACTCTCAAAATAAATAAACTTTTAAAAAATATATGAATGTATAAGAAATGGATGATTTGAATTATTTACTCTGAAATTCAGGAAGGAGCCTCAAATGACTCAGCCACGGGTAGTAGAAATAGTGGGGAAAAAGAAGAAGGGACCAGCACTTTATCAGTATAAGCTACAGAAGTCCAATTTTTACTAGTTCATAATAGTTTGCATGTTAGCAAAGGAAAAAATGTCTGATAATTGTATTTTAATGTCACACATAAATAATTTATTTTTTACCTAAATATTTCTTGAAGTATTGTGGAACAAAAACATTGGTCCTCCCAGAAGATAGGCAGATATGATTACTACAGTTCTTTTCCAGTATATGTTCATAGGCCCATATGGTGTAATTTTCTGTAGCTGTGATTATGTACTTCAGTTTTGGCCTTGCACAGTAAGAAATGGCACATTGGTGACCTCTTGCTTTAGAATAATCAATGGATTTTTTTTTCCTTTTGACCTGATAAACTATTTTAAAAACCAAGGAGAAAACAACAGCTAAACATATATTTCAGATGCTATCACTGGAAATGTTTCTTTAGATATTAATAGATATTCAGTGGCCAGAAAGACTTTAACTTTGCAATATTGAAGCCAGTTATAACTGCTTTTAAAATGGTAGTATGGAGACAGCTGGCTGGCTCAGTGAGTAAAGCATCTGACTTCAAACTCAGGTCATGAGCTCATGGGTTCGTTAGTTCAAGACCCACATTTGGCTCTGCGCTGAGAAAGCAGAGCCTGCTTCTGATCTGTCTCCCTTTGTCTCTCTCTGCTTCTCCCCAGTTTGCACTCTCTCTCTCTCTCAAAAATAAATAAACACTGAAAAAAAGTTTTTTTAAAAAATAAAATGGTAGTATGGTTGGCCCTGAACTTTCACAAAGTGTAACATTGCTGGTTTATGACCTTGTTTCAGAATTGCAAAGACTCTGATTTTGTAACTAAATTCCAGTGGAAAGCACCAAACCAGAAAAGACTGCAGATATGGGTTCCAGAGACAGACAGACCACTTAGCCCTTTTGATGTCTATTTCTTTTATTATCAAAGAGAAGTTAGGATTCATTGTTTTCTGAGGGCTCGCAATGTTTTATAGTTCTGTGATTATTATTTTGAGGTAGAAAATATAGAGCATCATTAACTTGATCGTTATGAACATATCAATAAAAGCAAGTTTATTTCCTACATGACCAAACCAGTTTAACATTTAGAATAACTTTTTAATGAAATGAAAGCATCCAGGATATAATTTACAACAATATTAAAATTCCATGATAATAGCAAGGATGATATCTAAATGCCTAAAGCTTTACAGGCATTATGATGACCAAAGAAGTTGCTTATTAGATGCATACTGAAAAATTCCAGAATTATAAACACAAATACTTTATAACATATAGTATTAGCATATTAGATAAAACCAGATATATGATCTTATCATAAATGTTACCATGTTAATCATTTCCAGTGAGGTAATGATGGATACCTAATTTCTAAACATATTATCACACCAAAGAGATTAGTGCAGGGAGGAAACTAAACTTTTTGAGTAATCTATTTTTAGCCCATAGTGCTCAGATATTTATATATCTCATTTAATACAGCTGATTTGTAAAATTACCTAAGCAAAGATTGAATGTCACTAGCTTGGGTAAATTTTTGCTGTAGACAGAGGGTCAGGAGACTGACCTTAAACTGATCATCTAACACGCTCATCTCTGAAAATAAAGGGTTCAGACTGACCATAATGTGCTCATCTCTGAAACAGAGGGTTCAGAGTGGTGGGTCTCAAGGTGGAGTAAAGTTACAAGGTTTAAAGATAGACCTTTATTTGATTGTCTACTGTTTCACTTACTGATTATGTAACATTAAACAAGTGAAACATTGAAGGTGAACTTCTTTAGCTGCAAAACGGGGTTAATGTAATGCATCTTTCATGGTTGTTTTAAGGATTAAATGAGACAGTGAACATCAATTATCTCACACAGGTCCAGCATATAATAGGGGCTTTATCTATAGGACTACATCCTCATATTATCTTTGACCTTTTTCTTATTTTAATAATTTTCTTTATGTTTTCCACTAATAAGACTAACAAGATTGAAATAACCATATATTTTAAGGTTCTTTGCTCAATTAACCTAGATGGAATCAAAAGATTCCTCCATCAGTGTACATTATTCATAATGGAAAAGAGATTGTATATTTATTTTTTTATAATGGTATGAAAAGCTCATGAATATACATGTATAAGTAGAACTGTTTATATCATGTAAGTCTGTCACCTTGAAACCTGAATACTTAGAGAACATTGAGATCAATGGCACAGAGTGACATTTAAGATGCAAAATTGATATTTTGGTTAAGCAAATGCCAAATATTTTCATTAAAATTGAAAAAACAATTACTTCAAAAAAATCTTGTCAGTTTTACTGGTGGTACCTCCCTTCCTCCCCATTCCTTTCTAGTCCAGGATCTTAGGCTTGCTTCTCGGTGACTGATGTGATGGCACTGTGGTACTCAGAGGCAAATTCTAGAAATTCCTTCCAGAGGGAATTCGTGCCTGAATATATGCTATGTAAGCTTTGGCTAGAGAGCTCAAATATACCTAGTGAAAAGTTGTACTTTCCGTAGACCATTACTCCACTCTGAAACCATGTCAGGCCTAGTACATTTCAGACTAAAAGATTAAAAGATATTTGGTAAGCGATAAAATGGAAAACAAAACAAAACAAAAACAAAGCAACACCCCCCCACCCCAGGTTTACAGATAGCAAAAATAAAATGGCACGAATGTTAAGGCATATTATATACAATCCTAATAGTTCACGTAAGAGGTAACATGTTCTAGTTTCCAAAGGATGTTGACATTCTTTCAAGGACCTGCTGTGGAAGCCCTTGGCAATTTATAGTACGGGCTCCAACTGTCAAGGCGCCCATCTGGCTCCATGGCTCACCTTCTGCTGGCAAAGCTGCTGGCTGGCCATCCATAGCATCTGGAGTCCAGGTGCTTACATTCTGGATCAGTGAAGTGTTCACAGCCACCTGCTATGTTCACAGCAGTGAATATAATATTTTGATTTTAATATTAGAAAACAAAACATGTGAAGGCTCTTGGATGGTTTTACTCTCAATATCTTTTTCATGTCAATGTAATGCTATTTAGGTACAATGCATCCCCTCATGGTAGCTAAACATGTCAGTCTAAGTTGTGAGGAAAAATTTAAAAAAGTACTTCCAAGGCTTATCTTGAAAACTCTCTCCTTAATGCTGAGGTATCAAGTAAGTCATACATCCCAGCTGGTCTTGGCTACCTTCAGTTTAGGTCTGTTGTTGCAGCATAAGTATTGAAAACTCCTTCTTTAATTCCCAAAATGTCCTGGTTTGGGTAACACATTATATGGTTACCTCATAATCTCCTTAACAATGACATTAAGCACCCAACATTCTTCTTGAGATTCTACTCATTTCTACTTTTAAGCATTGAATTAAAAGCTGGATAAATACACTTCTGGATTACAACTAAAAAAAAAAATAGATGATTCTAGAGTACTGTTTCACAATAAGTAGATGCTGGTACATACAGGTGCCAGAAGAAGTTGGCTGATATTTATGGGCAATATGTAAATGTTAAGGTAAGTGAAGGTAAGGGATTGAAGAGGCAATGTTAGAAGCTCATATTAACAACAAATAGGCTTGTTGCCAAAAGATCTTTTTGAGTGACATGAGGAAGAGGGCTGAAACAGGAAGCTGAGGCCAGGAGAATATGGACCCCAACAACTGGGGCTGAATGGTGGCAAAGCAACAGAAGAACTTGTTGAATGCAATAAAGTTATTTTGCTGAGAAAATTTATATTAATAATTCTTGTCAGGGGCGCCTGCATGGCTCAGTTGGTTAAGCACCGACTTCAGCTCAGGTCATGATCTCACAGTTTGTGAGTTCGAGCCCCATGTCAGGGTCTGAACTGACAGCTCAGAGCCTGGAGCCTGCTTCAGATTCTGCGTCTCCCTCTCTCTCTGCATCTTCCTTGCTCATGTTCTGTCTCTGTCTCTCTCTCTCTCTCAAAAATAAAAATAAACATAAAAAATAATTTAAAAGATAATTCTAGTCAGCAACAGAAGCAGTGAACATGAGTTTTAGGATGCGACTTTTGGTTATACCACTAGTTCCTTACGAAACATATCTTGGTCTTCCCATTTAAAATTGTATCTCTGTTATATAGATGGATGGATCATGCTTGAGCCATCAACTAATTTTTCTTTTTCTGATTCAGAGCTTACTAACCAAGTTCCCTATTTTCCTTTGAGGAGAAGCACATAATTTATATTTCTCACTACAAATTAGTCAATTAGGATTCTAATAAATACATATGAAAGATTAGGCCAACTCAGTTTCTTGTCAATTTAATAAGTGAGAGGGCATTCTGAATTTCAAGCCACAATGGGGCAGGAGCACTACCCAGTAAGCAAAGATCTTGGTGTCTTGGAGATTAAACATTTTTTACATAGTTTATTTATTTTTGAGAGAGAGGACACACATGAAGAGGAGGGACAGAGAGAGAGGGAGACAGAGGATCCAAAGTGGGCTCCCCACTGATAGCAGAGAGACTAATGGAGGGCTTGATCTCAGGAGCCATTAGATCATGACCTGAGCCAAAGCTGGACACTTAACCAGCTGAGCCACCGAGATGTCCTTTAGTGATGAAACATGTGTTATCACCCTGGGGAACACTTCAAGTTATAATTTTATCACTTAGAAAGTTTTTTTCTTATTCACTATCTTGGCTACAACAGATGCAAAGTACAGTAACTAATGTCCATATTTATGTATTAAAATACTGAAACTTGAAAAATATTACATTAGGTATTCAAACTCATAGAGTGAACCAGTAGTAATGTATAGAGGGAGTAGAACGTAGGTTTTCTAAATTCTTATGTGTTGCTAAGTTTATTAACATATACATTTTATTTATTTGTTTATTTATTTAAAATGCTTATTTATTTTTGAAAGAGCGGCAGCACAAAATGGGGAGGGGCAGAGAGAGAGATAGAGGGAGACACAGAATCTGAAGCAAGTTTCAGGCTGAGCTGTCAGCACAGAACCTGATGCTAGGATCAAACCCAAAAACCATGAGATCATGACCTGAGCTGAAGTCAGACACTTAACAGACTAAGTCACCAACGTGCCCTAGCATATACATTTTAAATCTGTGGATTAAATTATGGGGGAAGATGTAAGTTTATAATCTTTCAGGATAGATATAAAAGTCCTTAAGCATACTAGTCATGATTTCATTTAAAGACATAACTTAGCTTGATTCTACCTTGGTATTTACAAGGCAGTCAGAGCTATTAACCTGAGATGACATTATTTTCAGTTGACATTAAGCATTTTAGGACTATTTTAGATAACATTTAAAATCCTAGACTTAGTTTAACAATTGGCTATGTCTTTCCATCAATGAATGCTTTCTCTATCTTTGAGTTCTCTTAAATGTAACCTGGATTTGTTTGTTCGTTTGTTTTGCACAGGTGATACATTCATGCAATAAAACATTCAGAAAGAATTTTTAAAAAATGAAGATGAAGTCTTCTCTCCTTAACCCCCACACAGGCTGGTTTTCTTCCCCAGAAATGTCCACCATTCCCAATTTATTGTATATTCCTCCCTCCAATTTATTATTTGAGATACGCACATGTACACATGCACATTTTTTTAAGCATAGAAAGGTACTGTACTATATGTAATATTCTATGCCTTGCTTTAAAATAAATCCATATATGGTATAGCATTTGTTTTTATATCAGTTTAAGTAAAACTGTCATAGTCTTCTTTATGGTGCATAGTATTCCAATTCATATATAAGCATGTGTGATTTGTATCAGCCCTAGTTAATAAACATATTCATATATTATTTACATTTCTGTCTTAAATGTCCTTGCATATCTGTTATTTTGCTAGGAAGCTAAGTAACAAAGAGTAGAATATCTAAGTAAAAGGATGTGTGAATTCAACAATTTTGTAGTTATTGTCAAATTGCAATACAGAATTTCAGTTTATATTTCCTCTAAGAGAGAGCAGGGGTAAATTCCTCTTTCCTGCCCCCCTGCCCACAATGTGTGGAATTAAACCTTTAGTTCTTTGTGTTTATGCCATGTCAAAAAAAGTATCCATTTGTAGTTAAAATTGTAAATTAATTTTAGCATCTTACTGGGTTTAAGACTCAATTTCTTTTTTTTTTTTTAATTTTTTTTAATGCTTTATTTCTAGGGGAGAGAGAGAGAGACAGCGCGAGCAGGGGAGGGTCAGAGAGAGAGAGGGAGTCACAGACTGAAACAGGCTCCAGGCTCCGAGCTGGCAGTCAGCACAGAGCCCGACGCGGGGCTCGAACCCACGAACCGCGAGATCATGACCCAAGCGAAAGTCGGACGCTTAACCGACTAAGCCACCCAGGCGCCCCTTAAGACTCAATTTCTAGGGGCGCCTAGCTGGCTCAGTGGGTAAGCGTCCGACTTCAGCTCAGGTCATGATCTCGAGGTTCCTGAGTTCGAGCTCGGTGTCGGGCTCTGTACTGACAGCTCAGAGTGGAACCTGTTTCAGATTCTGTGTCTCCTTCTCTCTTTGCCCTTATCTTGCTCATGCTCTGTCTGTCTCTCAAAAATAAATAAACATTAAAAAAATTAATAAGAAAGACTCGATTTCTACAAAATGTTTATATCTCTTTCCCTGGAGGAAGATAATATTAGTGGCTTCCAATATATCCATACTTCCCTTAGTCATTTATTAAGGGACTGTTTTTTAACCTTCCCTATGGGCAGATGTCTAAATTCTTACTAAAGGGATATGAACACAAATATGTGTGTACTTTCTGAGTTATATCACCTTACAGTTTTTTATCTTTAGTAATGACTGACATTTGTATGAGATGGGGAGATACATCAGTCATTAGATCATGGACAGAAGTTACATTTTGTGAGGAGGCTGGGCAACAATATGATACCTGGAGTTATTATACACACACAGTCATATGAGACAGGAAAAAAATCTAGTTTTAAAGCTATTTTGTTTTACCTGTTGTTTTTTTGGCATTTTTTATGGGAGCTTTATTTGTCTCTTAGCAAATATGACAGATTGTATATTTGATCACCCAAAACTTTTCTTACTAATTGTAGATGTTATTATACACAAACAATAAAAAACTGAACAATTCACACAAAATTTCCCTCTACAATTTAGTTTTGTTCTTTGACTTTACATTTATTTTTTTGCTAAAGTGTACTTTTTTCATGTGTTTGTGTTTTCAAATTTGTCATAAAAATGTTCTTCTATGGAATCTAGATTTTGAGTTCTTTTTAGAAAGATTTGTCCTATGGAGTGCATATTTTTAAAAATTACTTTGTAAGCACATGTTTTTTTAAAGTTATCTTTATTTCACACTATACACAAAGAGCAATACAAGATTGGTTACAGACATAGAAGTGACAGGTAAAACATAAAAGTCTTAGAGGAAAATATAGGAAAATATTTTTTGTCAGTAAAGTGTGCAATTTTTTAGTAAGAAATTAAAAGTGCCAACCTAAAGAAACAAAAACAGATAAAATAGATATTAAAGGTAAGAACTGCTCATTGGATGAAGTGAGTAAAACAAGAAAGCATGGACCACGAGAGGATATTTGCATATATTTGGAAAGGTATTTATATCAGAATATCTAAAGTCCTAAAATAAGATTCTTTAATAAGATAGACAGACAACTCAACAGATAAATGGACAGAGATATTCATTTCATAAAAGAGGAACATCAAATATGCAATAAGTGTATGAAAAAATGCTTATCGCTTTACTCACCGAAGAAATACAAATTAAAGTCACAGTGAGATACCACCACCCATCTACCAAAATTACTGGTGTTTTAAAATACTGACAATATATTGGGGCACCTGGGTGGCTCAGTTGGTTAAGTGTCCAATTTCGGCTCAGGTCATGATCTTGCAGTTCGTGAATTCGAGCCTCATATCGGGCTCTGTGCTGACAGTTCAGGGCCTGGAGCTTGCTTTAGATTCTGTGTCTCCCTCTCTCCCTGCCCCTCCTCCACTCGTGCTCTATCTCTCTCTCTCTCAAATAAACATTGAAATATTAAAAAAATAAAATATTGACATAAAAGTGTTGGTAAGAATGTGGGGCAACTAAAATCCTCCGAAAGTTCTTAGGGGAATGCACATTGGAAAGCCATTTGGTAGAATCTACTAGAGCTGAACATGTGAATATCCAAGTACACCTAGTATACTTGGATATTGTGTACATATATTACCAAAAAAGGCACAAGACTATATGTAATATTCAAAAACTGGAAATGTTTACATTTTCATTAATGGAATGGAAAAATAAGTGTGTTCACACAATTAGTATAAATTATATTACATTTAAAAACTACATTAAATGATATGGATGAGCACCATATCATTTAAAACCAAGCACCCTTAATGGGGGTAATATTGCCCCCAATAGGGTGGAGAGTGATTATTGGAAGTAAAAAAAAAAATTGCTATTCTTTTTATGTGCATAGAAGGCACAGATATAACAGGATTGTAGAGTGCTTCTTGAGTGCTGTCTGAAACCTACTTGCTACTAAATCCTCTTTTATCAAGCTGTCTTACCTCCCTGGCTACAGGGGAAATTCTGGTACAAGAACCCTTGTTCTCCTGAGTTTTTACTACTACACCATGAAACAAAGAAAAAGGCATCAACTGTTTCTGTATCTGTATAAGTACAAGTTTCTGATGGTTGGCTACAATCTTCTACTTATTGCTGAGGTGCCTGAAGTGCTGATGCTGACCTTCGGACACACCTAAGTAAAATGTACCGACTGTTGGTCAATGTAGGTAAGTACTAGGATCCAACACATAGGGGGTATTCTGTGTTATCTTGTCAGCATTATTTATGAAAACTGTACAGACGGATGGTCTGCAGTTGGCTTTTGTAATGTTATCTTGATTCCTTTCCAAATTGGTTTGACTAAGTAACCAGATGGCATACAAAAGACCTCTCCTTGAATGAGACTGTAGCTTCCCTTAAACTGAGGTATCACACACTTTTTGGTGTTTTGTGATCCAATAATGAAGCATCTTTTGTGTAGCCAAAAACGATCTTTGGAAATAGAAATTGGATATCTCATATTTTCACAATCTTTGCCTGTGCTTTCTCCTCCTTTTGTGCAGCAATCTTCGCTTTCATCAGTTATTTATGATAATAGTTTTCAATTCATTAATCCCAAAAATTATAATTAAGGCACCATTTTACCATTCAAATAAGTCACTGCTGCTTCCAAGGAGTAGAGCAAATGAGGGCCAGAGGGAAAGAAAGAAGTTTTCTCCCTAAGTCCATTCCCTAAAGTCAAGTTCTTGTATTATGGACCATGTTAGAATAACAAGGAGGAAGGGAAACAATTATTAGTTGGCATTCTGTTCTCTTAACTTGAAGCCATCCAATAAGGTAGCTGACCTGTCAGACAAGAGAATAAAGAGATTACCAGATAAGTACTTCTCCCACCTGGGTTATTTTCTAGATAGTAACTACTGTTCTTTTTTTGTCTGTCTCTGGAAACCATGTGAATAGCTAATTTTTTGCCTTCTAAAGCCTCAGAGATGGGCTAGAAGTGTAATTATCTTAAATCCAATTATATGATGCAGTCTTAGCTGATAATTCTTTTCTTATTTTTCCAAATTAAAATTATATTTAGCAATGTTACCCAAAATTTTTAACCTCACAAAAATTATGCAATACGGTCTCAGATCACAGTGTAAATATGGCTAAATATTACAACCTCAGGAGCATAAAAATGCCCTAAATGTGAACATCAAGCACGTGCTTTCTAAGGAAAAGACTCAATGAAATTTACAGGGTTTCTTCAATGTGTAAAACACTACATTCAGCAAACAGCCTTGTACCCACTACCACAAATGAAAAAAAATATTAACATTTACTGTATTTTATTCTGATCTTTTACAATAAATGAAATAATGTATTATCAACAAATTTGGAATCTCTTCTATATACTGCTACAATTTTATATTATTTCCATCCCCACAGAAAACCATCACATAGAATTTGATATGTGTTCTTCCACTACATACTTTTTTTTAATTAAATTTTTAGAGAGAGAGAGAAAGTGCAAGCAGGGAAGAGGGGCAGAGTTAGAGAGAGAGAGAAATTTTTAAATGTGTATTTACTTTTGAGACAGGCAGAGAGTGAGTAGGGGAGGGACAGAGAGAGAAGGAGACATGGAATCCTAAGTAGGACCCATGCTCTGATCTATCAGCACAAAGGCCAACACAGGGCTGAAACTCATGAACCATGAGACAATTACCTGAAGCTGAGGTCTAACACTTAACCAACTGAGCCACCTAGGCACCCCAAAGAGAGAGAGAATCTTAAGTAGGTTCCACACTCAGCCCAGAGCCCAAAGTGGGGTTTGATCCCACAATCTTGGGATCATGACCTGAGTTGAAATCAAGAGTCCGATGTTCAACTGACTGAGCCACCCAGATACCCCTCCAATACATATTTTATAATTTTTAAAATATACCTCTATCCGTAACCATGATGTGGCAATATATCCTGTGCTTTAGTTTATACAATTAATACAATATTGTTTACATCATTCAATACTTATGGAGTTTTTCTCTCCACGTCAACATTGTTTTTGAGATCTACACATGTTGAAATATGTAGATATATTCATTTATGCTATTTATCCATTTCTCAGGAGACATTAAAGTCTAAAATAAAATCCTTTTACAAGCATTAAGAGATTTGAGCTCCTAATTCTCCCCAATTATATTTCTTATTATTCTTAATCTGCAAAAATGTCAATTGCTTTTGATCATTTTTGTTAATATCATTAGTGGTATTGTCATATACTATTATAAATTCCACGCCCATTAATTTTTCCTATTCTCTCTCTCTCATCTCCCTCCCTACCTCCCCCTTTTCTCCTCCTGCCTACCCTCCCTCCATCCCCTTTATCCTTTCATTTTGACTTCTGAAGGACAGCTAATATCAACCATGCTATAACCTTGTTTTCATAGAATAGAGCTGTCACTGTGGAAAGTGACATGTGCGGCCAATATGACCATTTCTCTCTGATGGAATATAAATTGAAGTCATACGTGTCATTTCCAGAACAATCAGTGAAGTAGAGGAGGTTTTTGTTTTTTGTGTTTGTTTTGTTTTTGTTTGCTTTTTACTCTTCATACCTTCACATTTCAACCAGAAGCATGGCACTCAGGCAGTCATCGGGGATAGGAGGAGCCTTGGTCCCTGAGTCACCATGTGTAGAAAAGTTACATATTGGTGTAAAGCAGCCACATTCGAGTGTTGGTTGAGGGAGAAATAAACTTGTCTTAAAGCACACAGCTGTGGGGCTATGTTTGTTACAATAGCTAGCATTACTTTAACCACTGTACTTGTGTGTATAATAGACCCAAAGGAAATAAGGACTTCATTTTATCCTGCTGATTATTGCAATCATGTTAACATCCCCCATATACTCCTACGGTATCGTCTACTTGAAATGTGCAATTATAAGACAAATTAGTTCTGAGGATGTAGTGTACAGCATGATGACTATAGTTAACAGTACTGTACTGTTTATTTAAAAGCTGCTAGGGGAGTGGATCTTAAAACTTTTCATTACAAGAATAAATTGTGAATATGTGAGTTGATGTTATCTAATCTTACTGTGATATTCATTTTGCAGTATACACATATATCAAATCATTATGTTGTACACCTTAAAGTTATGTGGGTTATATGTCAATTATATTTCAATGAAGTTGGAAAAAAAGATACCATATAGAACTACAGCCTACCTATTTGACAACCATCACCAGACTCTCTTAGACAGATTTAAGTGTTCCTTCCATACATTTCTCAAAGTGCTATTTTGTTGAAAATGCCCCTACTTTCTTTCATAAGAGACTTTAAGTGTCATAAGTGGCAGCAGTTTATTGTTATCTTCCCAGTGTCTGGATTGCTTGATATGTATTTGCAAAAAGAAAAAAATAAGAGAATAAATATATTGTCTTTAAGACAGATAGTTGGTTTAGGTCTCTATTTTACTTTCTTACAGAGACAATTAGATAACATATGGAGAGATATTTTTAACAGACTGTATTAAAAATAGGACAGCATTGCTAAAAGATAACTACATTGGATATTTTGATAGACACTTAAGATCAAAGGGTACAATTTAGCCTAATTAGAATGATTACATCAATTATTTTAAAGGTAAGACCAGATTTACAGGTTTATTAGCTATTTGAAATCCAGACAAATCCTTTCAGAGACAAGGAGAGAAATGCTAATCTATCAATTTATGAAAAGTGTCAGACTTCCAAGCAATTCTAAAGGTAATACAGCTGAAAACAAGAAAGTGTATGTCAGTTAATGTGTTTTTTATCCTCTTATGTTTTTATATATGTTTAGAAATATTTCCAAATATTAGAATTTCTTAGTAATTATTAGAAACAACACATGGTTTATTTAAAATCAATTAAAAATATCCTCCAGCATTTGGAAATTTGGGCAAGAAACTGAATTTATCCAGATATACCCTGTGATAAGCCTGAAGTCCATGTTACGTACTAGACATTTATTGTTGTTTTAGCTACTCCGTGTCTGCTCTCATTTCCAGTAGAAACCTCACAAATGACAATTTCTTCTTCCTCCTTGTTTGCATCCTTAAGAGAGAGTAATTATTAACTTTCATCTTCTGTCCCAAAGACAAGATGGGGACCATGCAAGCCCAGCTGAGCCTATTAGACTCTATCAGGACTTTGACTGTAAGCTGAGTGGTGTAGATGATGGGAGGGGAGTGAGGCTGACTGGCCAAAATGGCAGCCTGAGTCTGTCACTTTGTTCTTGCTCCCTCAGCCTTGGGGCTGTGTGAGTTCTTGCCTTGTCCCAGCCAATGTCTTCAGTTCTTCCTTCAGTGAATTCCACTTGGCCTCACATAGCCGGGCTAGGGATCTGTAAGTTGCAAAGCATCATCAAAAGACTTGTTACCGTGATTCGGTTTCAACATTACTTGAATGCCTTCTGATCATTTCCTTAGTCCACTTTGGATTACATGACTGACATTTTTCAAATCTTTTTCAAATATGAAACAAGCAAACAGGACTGGCAGCTGATCTCAGGCCTCCAGTGTGTGGACTTCAGAAAAGATTTGCCATACGTGACAAATAAAACCATGATGAGAATGTTCGGTGTTTCTAGAAGTTTATGCTTTTTAAAGGTTTTTCACATTATCCTCTTATTTAATCCTTGGGAAATCTCTGATGTGGATAGAAAAAAAATATTACTCCATCTTCAAGGGAGAAAATTAGCTTTGGAAAAGAAAGAGACACCAGAGAGCCACTGAGTTAAAGGGAAATGTCATTTAAATAAAAACTGCATTGGGGCATCTGGGTGGCTCAGTTGGTTGAGTGTCAAACTCTTAGTTTTCGCTCAGGTCATTAACTCATCGTTAGCGAGTTCAAGCCCCACTTCGGGCTCTGTGCTAACAGTGTAGAGCCTGCTTGGGATTCTCTATCTCCCTCTCTCTCTGCTCCTCCCCTGCTCACTCTCTCTGTCTCTCAAAATAAATAAACTTAAAAAATTAAAAAAAATCATTTTGCATATCAAGTCCAAAAGCAAATTGCAAAAGCACACCTAGTGAAGTCCTTCTTATTTAATTTTAATTTTATTTTTATTTTGTTTAGTGTTATGTTATCTCATTTTATTTTCATATGTACATTTTCCATGTATCCTGCTGGTATAGCATTTGGTCTCTATGTGATGGCCATTTTTCCACAGGCTCCTCTGGAGACTTTGCAGAAAGTTACAGGTCTCCAGACCTCTCTATACACAATACATTACTTGGATCCGCAGAATTCCACTGGGTCTCTTGGTTCTGCTTTGGCTGAAGCTATGGTCTTGTATTTTGATGCACTCTCTTCATCAGCTACTGATAATAAATGTTGTTGGTCTTGTTTCTCTTATGTGCTTTTTTTTTTTCAACGTTTATTTTTTAGAAAAAGAGAGACAGAGCATGAGTAAGGGAGGGGTAGAGAGAGGGGGAGACACAGAATCCAAAGTAGGCTCCAGTCTCCAAGCCATCAGCGCAGAGCCCATCGTGGGGCTCGAAACCATGAACCTTGAGATTATGACCTAAGTCAAAGTCAGATGCTTAACCAACTGAGCCACCCAAGTGCCCCTTATGTGCTTTTTTTTCCTTTTTTAATATTTATTTATTTTTGAGAGAGAGAGAGGAAATGTGCTTGTGAGCAGAGAAGGGACACAGAGAGAGGAAGACCGAGAATCCCGAGGAGGCTCTGCACTGTCAATGCAGAGCTTGACATGGAGCTGGAACCTAGGAACAGTGACATCGTGACTTGAGCCAAAATCAAGAGGTGGAAACTTAACAGACTGAGCCACCCAGGCACCCCAAGAAACCATGTTTGTTTAAATATAATAAAAGACTGGGCTTTCAATTCAATTATTTGATCCCTCAGTCCTCCATACCTCAATAAGTGCTATTCACATTAGTGTAGCTAACAATGTTTAATTGTGTAAAATCTAATAGTAATTTTCTATTCAAAGAATATATTGGGACATATGGTATTATTCTGACTTAAGAATGAAGCTGATGATTTTCATCTTTAGAAGAAAGGTGCACTAACAGGGCTGGGCTTGGCAAAAAGAACCATTATTTTCTGAAGTTCATACTACCTACCCAACCAGCAAAAATGCATAGACCATAAGCCAGGGATGGACACTAATCATTTGGAATCTTTACATCTTTAATTTAAAAAAAAAATAACTACAAACATGTATATAAGTATAAGCATACATACTTATATCTTAGAAATACATTTGGTCTATATTAGTAAAATGTCTGAAAAATAATATTCCATAACTATTACAAGTCAAAATATTCCCTTTTTTATGGCATAAAACAAATTGGTTCCATTTCTTTCTGTTCTTTTCTTACTGGAAAAAGGAAACAACCCACTACCACCATTTCTAAATAGACTTCATATCTCTGATGACTGTCCTTAAATTACCTCTCAATTTCTTTCCCAGGCTAATTTATCCTTTTTATTTTAACTTTTTTTTTCTCATTGGCCTTGTTTTTCAACCTTTAATCATCTCCTTTGCTCAATCTTCTCTAAACTTACTACACATATTAAATTGCAATTGATTTATTCATTTGGATGCCTGGTGGGCACACAGAACTCCACAAAGTGTCTTTCATCCATATTTTTATGATTTCAGCCAACTACAGTAATTTTGATATAAATTTAAGCAGCTTTCTATATACTACAGTAGGGGTTGAAAGATAAGGTCTGTGAAGGTTTGATTTCATCAGATAAAACCTGCCCTCACTATGGATTTTTAGGTTAATGTAGGACTAGGAATTTAGGATTCATCAAACATTCAGAAAAGTATTACCTTCTTGTCAGATTGCCTACACAGATTTGACTTCCGGGCATAAGGTGACAATACTTTAGGCATCTCCTTTTCACAAGCAGAAGAATAAGAAAAAAAGTCTACAATTCTGATTGATTCTATATTTACTAATTTGTCTGTTTTCATTGGCAAGGTAAAAAAAAGCAAAAAAGTTAATTAGCCTTTTGTTTTGTTTTGACTGATAACTTTTTTTTTTTTTAACAGACTCAAGCATTTTGACTTAGGCTTTAATCAAAATAGTCATTTGTATCAGTAGACATAGACTTTAATTTTCCTTTGTTTGTTTAAGGCAAAAAATTCAAGGGTACACATTTCAGCCTTCAAAATTGTCTTTCCTTCCTTCAATCTATTTTCCTTTCCTAGTCTCAATCAGATCATCAACTAATGCTACTGGACAACTAGTTGCTAGTAAAACCACCTTACATATATTTCATAGGAATGGCTATTCAGCACTTTGCCCACCATAGCTACTTTGTGGTACCTGTGTAAAGAGCTGTAATTATTCACCCTTTGGAACCAGGTAAAATGAGTTTGTTCCTCACAAGCTGTGTGACCTGTTTAAGTCACACAAATAAGTACTTTATTCCTCAGTTTCACTATCAACTCTATTTAACTTTCATATTGGGCTGGTATGTAAATTAAAAGCAAACTATTGTATAGAAGATTCTTTGCACATTGCCTGACATACAGTAAGTACCGATAAAATGAATTCTATTAAAATACATAATATTTATCAAGGCTATTAATTCACAAAATGGAGACACCCAGGCATAGTTGGGCAAGGCTAGTTACTACAAATAATTCTCTACATCCACAACACATTTATAGTGTTTGAAAAAATGTACAATTTATCTGAATATTAATCTAAATGAACTTTTTTTCTTTTAAAGTGAAACCATGCAAGAAGATACAGAAGAGCAAAGAGTACATGGGTCCTTTTTGATGAAACAGTAAACTTGTATTTGATTGTTGGATATGAAATTTACTGTTGCATAATTAAAAGGAATTGCTTCAGAGAAAGAAGCATAAAAATAAAATAGAATTGTAAAAATTCAAAATCTGAAATCTGCCCTGCAGCTGACCTACCACTTATGATTGATTGGGTTCTTAATACATCAAAATACCAAACTGCATTTTCAGAGTTTGAGGAAATATGTTGAGAGCTAGTGGAAACACCATAATTTGCTTCAGATTTTAGAAAAGTACTGTATGCTTTCTCTAATTGTAATCTCCACCCTGTAACAATGTTAAAATAATATCATTTCTAAATTGTTCTTATTTTACAAAAATGCCCACAACAAAATAGAGACAAAGTATGAAATATGTTTCTCATGCTAGAGTAACCTTCTATTTAAGATAGTTAATTATGGACATATTTCCAGCACTAAGTACTTGGGCAAGCAGTTTTGCCCAGTTCTTTGAAAGATGCACATTTTTGGTTTTCTTTTTGCATTTAAAGCCATCATGTGTTTTTACTTTTCTTAAATTATGATGTGAAGTGTGCAAAAATCAGAACTACACGTACGTAATTGAGACATTTGTTCACATAATGGCAAGTCAACTAAAAGTTAGTGACTGATAACAATTTGGTTATAGATGTCATGGAACTGATACAACATAAGATTTTATTACATTAATGAATACTACATGATGTTATCCTTTCTAAGCAAAGATCTGTACTTTCGATCTAGCCTTGAACTCCTGCCATGGTGGAATGCATGCTGGTTGGAGCATCAGGACTGGCTTCTAGCTTCTGTTCATCAGCAACTTCAAGGATATGAGACAGGTGTTGATTCTGAACTTCTGTTTTCCTAGTAAGAAAGCTGTAGTTTATGTGGAGAAAATAATACAACGTGTGGCATTTTGTTGACTGTTAGATGAGAAATGGTATACAACAACACCAAGCATAAAGTGAGGCCATGGTAGACATTCAGCAAGTATAAAATGCCCTTTCCCTATTTGAATTCTTTTTCCTCTCTTTCCTTCCTTGCTCCATCCCTTTTTCTAAACTCAGGCAACTCTAAGCTCTATATGGTCTGTCTAGACCTCAAGAGAGTGTAACTTTGAATGTATTTCTGGTTTCCCTTCAAACCGACTCTGTTGAAAACCAATAATGAAGTCTTATATTCTAAACGTTTCATACATTGTTTTGTTTTGTGCTTACAGAACTGCAAAAAGTGACATCAGTAAGGAAACGGTGGATATACAAATTGTGCAGGGCTTAAATAACTTTTGATATGAGAACAGACTTTTGATATGCTAATGGCACAGTTGGACCTTGGTGTAGTTAGATGTAATACCAGACAAGAATCAGTCTGAGGAATCCCTAGATATTTTAGAAGTAGAAAAACTTTTTTTCAAAGAATATTTACAATTTTGTTGGCTTCTGGAATGATTAAAAATAAATGCAAATCACTTCAGATATTACTAGTTTTTATAAAATACAGGTATTTAAAATACAATAAAGTGTTTACAATTTTATGAAATGTTTTTATATTTGCACCTGCAAACAATCTCTAAATAGTAACTAGTGTTGTCTGAAACTGAACATTTTATTAGTGCAATAAAACTTTAAATTCTCGAATTAATAGCAGATTTAAAAAATGTATTTAGTAGTAATTTTCAAATTTAAAATCAGCAATGCCCTAATTGTAACAAGACATAATTTTAATGAAATAATGAGATAATAACTCTTAGACAAGATTATGCTAATTTCATATCAATAATAATATTTAGGCGCGCTTGAGTGGCTCAGTCGGTTAAGTGTCTGACTTTGGCTCAGGTCATGATTTCGTAGTTAATGAGTTCGAGCCCTGCAGCTGGCCCTGCCCTGGTGGTGCACAGCCTGCTGGGGATTTTCTCTCTTTCCCTCTCTCTTTGTCTCTCCCTCTCTCTCTCTCAAAACAAATAAATACCCTTCAAAAATTTTGTTAAATGTTATGTTTAAATTTTGATTATAATATCCATCTGACATAAGATTTGTCCTTTTAGAAGGAATAAGTTTGTACATCATCCTTCCTTCCCCTTTACATGTCTCACTCTGCCCTATGACTGTTTCATTTCTTCATATCTTATATGCTTCTTCTTAAGTGTATCAATTTTGTAAAATTTCATAAAACAATTGGTCATGTATTTTGGTTTACTAAACATTATATATAATTTCTATGTGCTGTTTCTTTTATTCATTCTTCATTTATTCATATTTACTGACTGTTTACCATATGCTTGACAGTGGGCCAGTTGTTGAAAGGCAATTGGAAAATGTTTACTACCTAAGAAGGAACCCATAGCAGTCATTCCACATGCTTCCCTGCAACCCTAGGCAACCAATGATCTATTTTCTGTCTCTACAAATTTGCCTATTCTAGACTTTGTAAACATTGACTTACATAGGTGTAGGATTTGTCACTGACTTCTCTCAATGAGCATAAGCTTCAAAGTTTATCCATGCGACAGTGGGTATCATTCACTGCTTCATTCCTTTTGATTGCCCAAAAGAGTAGTTCATTGTAAACAAAACCTACATTTTGTTCATCTGTTCATCAGTTGATGAGCATTTAGGTCATGTACTGGGTCAAATAGGTTCTCCCTATCACCCTCTCCTGAAATTTATATCCATCCAGAAACTCTGAATTGATCTCATTCGGAAATAGACTCTTTGTAGATATATTTAGATAAGATGAGGTCACACAGCAGAGAGGGTGCATCTTAAATACAAAGATTAGTGTCCTTGTAAGAAGAGGAGAGGACACACAGACATATGCGAAGGAATGAAATCTGTGTAAAGACGGAGCTACAGACTGGAGTGGGGCAGTTTTAAACCAACAAATGCCAAGAATTGCTGGAAACTACAAGATGTTGGCAGATGAAAAGAAAGGTTCTTTCCTACGTCTTTCAGAGGAAGCATGGCCCTGCACACACCTTGATTTCAGGTGTTTAGTCTCAGGAATTGTGAGATTATACATTTCTATTGTTTTTTAATTTTTTTATTAAAAAAAATTTTTTTAGTGTTTATTTTTGAGAAAGAGAGAGACAGAACGAGAGTGGGGGAGGGGCAGAGAGAGAGGGAGTCACAGAATCTGAAATAGGCTCCAGGCTCTGAGCTGCTGGCACAGAGCCAGATGTGGGGCTCCAACTCATGAACATGAGATTATGACCTGAGCTGAAGTCAGACACTTAACCGACTGAGCCACCCAAAGGCCCCTCATTATTTTAAGCCACCCAGTTTGTGCTACTTGGTTATAGCAGTCCTAGGAAATTGATACAGATTGTTTCCACTTTTTATCTGTTATAAACAGGAAAAAAATATGCAAAGGATAAGAGCAGACAATTTACAGAGTATGGAATAGTTCTCTGAGTTCAGTAGTAATGAAAGAAAGAAGGTGTCCATCCACAGCTAACAGACCTGAAATTTGAAAATGCTAAGTGTTAACGTGGATGTGTCTATACATTAGCCCTCAATCACTTTGGACTGGTGTAGTCATTCTGGAAGACAATATGAATTGAAGTCAGATTAAATAAAAGGTATTTTCCATAACCCAGAAANTATTTTATTTATTTATTTAATTTTTTACAAATAGTTTTTTGTCAAGTTGGTTTCCATATAACAACCAGCGCTCATCCCCACAAGNCGACTGAGCCACCCAAAGGCCCCTCATTATTTTAAGCCACCCAGTTTGTGCTACTTGGTTATAGCAGTCCTAGGAAATTGATACAGATTGTTTCCACTTTTTATCTGTTATAAACAGGAAAAAAATATGCAAAGGATAAGAGCAGACAATTTACAGAGTATGGAATAGTTCTCTGAGTTCAGTAGTAATGAAAGAAAGAAGGTGTCCATCCACAGCTAACAGACCTGAAATTTGAAAATGCTAAGTGTTAACGTGGATGTGTCTATACATTAGCCCTCAATCACTTTGGACTGGTGTAGTCATTCTGGAAGACAATATGAATTGAAGTCAGATTAAATAAAAGGTATTTTCCATAACCCAGAAATTCCACTCCTAAGTATGTATCTCAGGAAAACTTCCACACTTATCTACACAGGTTGTGAGTTCAAGCCCAGCATCAGGCTCTGCGCTAATGGTGCGGAGACTGCTTGGGATTCTGTCTCTCCTCTCTGCCCCTCCTCTACTTGTGCTCTCTCTTTCTCTCCCTCAAAATAAATAAATAAATGTAAAAAATAAATATGTGTCTATTTTTGTATAAGCTTTAATATTTATTGTTATGAAGTTCATTATATCATGTATTAGTATATTAAATCTCACTAAAGTTTAGTCCATTTTATTAGATTTTCCTGTGATGAACGAACTTTGGACTTTGTTGATTCCATTTTGTAGGTTTTGCATTTCACTAATTTTGCATCTTATCCTTAATATTTCCATTCACCTACTCTTTGGGTTTATTCATTATCCTCTTTTCTAATTTTTGAGTTAATTCAGCTTTAGCCTTTCTGCCTCTTGATTTTTCTGCTGTAGGCAAATCCTGTACACTTTCTTCTATCCCTTAAACCAAAGCTTAAATTCAATGTATTTGTCAGTCATCTTCAAGACAGTGGGAGTAATGTTTCCATTCTGGATTTCCACATCCATTAGATTTTGCCTGGATGATGGATCATTTCCTTAGTGTCTTACCAACTTCTTGATGCTAAATAAGTTTTTCTTATTTTTTAATAGTCTTTAATATCTTAATTGTTTTTAGCTCACTTGATGGTCCCCAAGCATAGCCCAAAATATTCTTGGAGGTACAAAATTGTATCCTTTCCATAGGTAAAATTCAGGTTTTGGAATTTCTCTCTCTCTCTCTTTAGATTAAAAAAAGTAATTTCATTTATTGCTTATTAAAAACCAAAATATTTAAAGTCTAAGAAAATAAAAAGCTTTAGATAATTGACAGACATCTTTTTAAGGCATAGCCAGTAGGTCATTACTTCTTTTTTTTCCCAAATTTTTATTTAAATTCTAGTAAGTTAACATACAGTGCAATATTGGTTTCAAGAGTATAATTCAAGTGCCCTCTTTAATACCCATCACCCATTGAATCCATCCACCACCTATCTCCCTCCATCAACCCTCAATTTGTTCCCTATCTTTAAGAGTCTTTCATGGTTTGTTTCCCTCTCACTCCCCCCGCACACCTCCCCCCCGATTTGTTTAAGTGTTTTGTTTCTTAAATTCCACATGTGAGTGAAGTCATGTAGCATTTATCTTTCTCTGACTGATTTCGCTTAGCACACATAATACACTCTGGCTCCATCCACATCATTGCAAATGGCAAGATACTATTTTTTTTCCCACTACAAATAGTTTTATTTTTTCCTTCTAATATTTATACTTCCACTTTTATTTTATTTATTTATTTAATTTTTTACAAATAGTTTTTTGTCAAGTTGGTTTCCATATAACAACCAGCGCTCATCCCCACAAGTGCCCTCCTCCATGCCCATCTACCTCCTTCACCCCCCACACCCATCAGAACTCAGTTTGGGCTCAGTATTCAAGGGTCTCTATTGGTTTGCCTCTCTCCCTCTCCCCCACTATTTCCTCCCTTCTTCTCCCCCGTGGTCCTCCGTTAAGTTCCTCCTGATTCTNTTTTGTTTATTTTTACAACAAACCAATTCTTGGCTTCATTGATCTGTTCAATTGTTTCTTTGGTCTCTATATTGTTTATTTCTGCTCTAATTTTTACTATTTCTCTTCTTCTACTGGGTTTAGGGCGTTCTTGTTGCTCTGCCTCTAG